>NW_026919895.1:0-161488 GCF_032062105.1 Saccostrea cuccullata
TATTCTACTTCTAATGTTTGAGGAAAGGTTTACAGTGTTGTACTGATACTTACATTTTTCGACAGCATATTACCGATACGATTATGATGGTGAGACATATTGCAACCACTGAAGATACGATTGCAATTAAAACTGGTCTCAAATATGTAGATTCTGTGATCATTTTGGTCGTCGTTGAAGAGATGCAATCTAAAAAAGAACATAAGAACGTAATATTTTTATTTTATTTAAATCTCAAAAATATGTTTTTCTCCTGATTTATAAAACATAAACTTCAGATTCTCCTTAAAAAAATCGCTGTTATTAAAAAAAAACTATAGTTAACGTTATGTTAAATAAAAAAATCATTTTGATTAATCTATTAATCTACTTCAAATTAAAAAATGACAAATGTTTTCCAATTAATAACAGTTATAACATGCAAACAAAATCAGTAATAAACACATGTTAACTACTTTAATTTGGGTATATCCTTTTTTTAAACGAAGTTGGCATAAATTACCTTTATAAAAAGACTAACTAAACTTTTGGTTTTATGAGAGTCTCTTTTGTTCTTTGGTTCACAATTATCATTTATTAAATAGAAATCATTCCAATAGCCTGATAAAAGGAGGGAAGGAAGGAAGGGGTAAGTTACTGATAAGTTTTGACTTCATATCACGTGGGGAACGCTGCAATTGAGATAAATTTCTAGAAAAAAATATTTTGAAAAATCCACATAATTTAAGAGAAACGCTAAAATTGCCGGAAACGTGACCTTCAAAGCCTGAAAAAATCAAATTATCTACAAAAAATACTCTATAACAGGTCTAAAAAAAAATAAGTAGATACTCGAAAAATCAAATTTTTTATCAGTCGACCACTTGACAAACTTACAAAACGGTGAAGTACTTTGTGCCGCAGGCAAAGTCGTTTGGACTGATTTACTTGTTTGAGATATTGTAACAGGTCGGTTTGTTTCTTTCCTTGTCTGTAATTGCACTGTTGTTCCTCTTATTGTAGTAAGCAGCGGTTCTGTTTTTAAAGTCTTAATCATTGCTGTTGTTAAGATGGAGACCTCCCCAGTCGTGTGAACGTTATTTTGGGTGCCTTGGGACTTACTTTTTGATACGAGAACAGCTGTCAAAGTAGTTTCTTTAGTCGAAAAGTTATTGTCAGGCGTCGCAGGGACTGTAGTTGGTGATTCTTTTTTTCTGGAACTTTTGATTTGCTCTTTAGTTGAGTGGACAGATGTTTGTGACGACATCGTGCTTTCTGAACTTGTCGTCACTCCCATAGTTGTCAAATAATCTATAGTAAAAGATGTTTGAAAATTTTAAAATTGCGAGTATCAAAATTGATCTTGTAAGACTTAGACTGATCTTTATTTATGTTAATTGTATTTATGCCTCCTCTTTTCCGAAAATGCCATGAAAAAGGACAAAAAGACAAATGTATATTGAAGTTGAATTTTATTGACCAAAATAAAGGTTTTGATCAATAAACAAAATTGTAGTTAATATAAGCATCAAAGGTTACCAACAAAATGGACAGTTGTTCTTTACAACTATAAAATATTTCTTACATACATGTATAATAATAACGTCAAGTCCATCAAATCAAGGGTCATATCACAAACATGATTTAAATACCCAATAATCACCATGAGCAATGTAGCATAGTGGTTAGCGCGCTAGACACAAAGCAGTCATACGTCGGATTTTTATTGTTAGGGTTCGAATCCAACGAATATCATGTTATATTTTTATAAAGGAAAAAAAAATTACGAGATTTTTTTCTCTCAGAAAAGGTTTATTTCCTCATAATTTCATAAATTTTCATAATGAGAAGTTAATTTAAATACTCAATTCCCATATTGAATATGATATATTAATACCCGACGCTATAGGCATTCTATCCGCCTTGTTCCCCCATCTTCTTTGTTTGGATGAAACGTTCCGATTCATACGTTTTGAACGTCAATGATAACAGAATGACACGCTCATTTCTTTAGAAATGAACAAGAAATATTCGTCGTAATGTTTTAGGACACCCCACTCTTTGCAACAAGCAACATGAGTTTCAATGAAATGGAGATTTTTAAAGTTATAAGAGAGATTTAGAGAGTTCCAGCTTCTGTAAAACACGTATTGGAACGATTTTTTACGTAATTATGAATTTATCATGTTTATTGAAGTTACCATAACACAAGTATTGGTCGAACACGTGCCTACTCTGTGTTTATGTAGACCGTCAATTTCATTTGATATCATATTTATGGAATACCTGTTCTACAGGTATTCGAATGAATCATTTGATCGATATTTCCTTTCTAAAGAAATGGGAGTGTTATTGTATGACAATCAACGTTCTAAAAATAGCTCAAAACACTCCATTCAAACGGGAAATTTTACCACTTCAATGCGCTTCATTGTAGTTTGTTCTGTGTAAATCGCGCTTCATTTATTTTATTTGGATTTTAAAAATACATACAAGCTATATGCATATTAAAGAAAACATTTCAATAAAAACTTACAAAACGAAATTTACACGTTTGTTAACGCACGATCACGCACAATTAAAACCGCAAACGATTTAGTCTGAAACGCTGTACATGCACGATCACGCACGTTGAACGAACGATCAAGCACGTTACACGAACGATTCTACACGATTGGTTTATCAACAATAACGTTGCAACCTAATTCACGTAAAATAAAGGACACTAGATATGCTATTAATAGAATAGTTTTCAATGATGCAATTTTAGCTCGTCCGTAATTACTTTACGGGGAGCATCAATGAACATATGCTTCGGTCAAATTTGTTTTAATAAAACTTTCTATAATGTAACTAACTATTTTTTTTGTCAATTCTTCATGCAATTAATATTAAAATAAAGAAAAAAAATTACAGTGTAAAAATATGGTTCTTAAATACTTAAATAAAATTCAATACAGTTTTGATAGTTAAAAAAGAAAGTAATATTTTTTTGGAAAAATGAAAAAGAAAAATATAAAATACTATCAAATTAATTTCAAAGATTTTTAAAATTATAAAACAGCATAGGTTCGATGCTGTAGCATCTTTTCAAATTTAATAATGGACTAAAATGAAAAAGTCTCAGCTGTTTTAATTGGATGGAAATCACTTTGTGATGTATGTAGTCAAATAGGTCACTGTTCAATGTTTACTAAATGTTTATGAGTATATGCTGGCTTTCAGAGCAATTAAAATTTGCAGCATCAATTATATACTGATGAATTAAAAAATTGTTATCTGAGTGAAATAAATACAAAATGATATAAACTTAAATATGCAAATCTGAAGTACTTGACCACATTTTTTACTAAAAAAAGAAAGAAACAGACTTACAGTTTCCGCTTGGTTCTACAAAATTATGAAAATGTTAAACAAGTATATTCTGACAAAACGTCTGAAATACTCAAGCTGTAGAAAGTCAATTAGGAAGTGTCATTAATATCCTAAAATTGTATAAGATGAGGGCCATTAAGTTCAATCTTCTGTTGAATAAACTACATGTACATGAAACAAAATTCATCTATTGAATTTAATTAGAAGAAATATTTATTAATTAATTGTACTGCTTTTTTTTAAAACAGAGCAAAGTTTGCTTAATCGGAGGGTTCTTAATATAACATCCTTGTTACCATGGCAACCAAATTGAAAAGTTAGACTTTAACATCATATTTATTAAAGATATGCCAATTGTAGTAAATGGTGTGAAATTCTGCTAAATCGGAGACATGTCATGTCCACGACCCTATTTAAAATTTTCATTTTTATAGAGAATTGATATTAAGATGAATTTACGTGACACACTTTCAGGAAAGTTTTGTAGAGCAAAGTAACGTTGCCGTTTCTTAATTTAATGAAATTATTTTTTTTTGTAGACATTTGCATGGTATACTGCAAACTATATACGTTTTTGTATTTTTTGCTTAATGACGTACATCGCATTCATTATCAATCTAAATAGCTTGCCACAAGCCTGTAGAAAAGTTTTTCAAAGTGGAGGGTGGGGGGGGGGGGCTTCGCCCGGGCTCCAAAAAATCTACGTGACAACGGGTTCATCCATCACGGCCAAAATGTACGATCTTCTCCTACGCCGGGCCGTGGCTTGAGACGATGGGGTTCATCTAGCTGAGCGGCATGTCCTATATATATGTACGAAATCAAAAGAATTTATTATAATATAGGTTCCGTTACCAAAGCTAAAGATAAAACGAGAATTAAACATTGATTTTGTGCTATTATTTTCCTGTCAATCAAAGTATACATCATTTGCAGGCCCGTGTAAAGCAATTTTAGTTGGGGGAACAGCCATACATTTTCTGGCCATGCATTGTAAAATTTATTAACGATGGAGTAACCTGCGTCACCTTTCAGAGTCTGCATTGGACTCGTCCAAGGATGCTTCATCGGCGACTGTGAAAAGTTACCTGAGATTCCTACGCAAAGGAAAGCGCGAAATCTCTGTATAGATACTGTTGCGGCTGCGTAGCTTCACTCATTGTTCATTCGCCATAGAATAGAATCCGATATTCAACACTTAATATCTTTGAATATACAGACGTTTTCAAGATAAGCTTCATTTTTGTTTCTAGAAATATTTTTATCTACAAAAATGCCCCTCTAGGGCTTGAGTAAAAAGCAGCATGGGAAAATCATTCTATGAACACTACTTACCCTCGACATCAATGCCATTTTCTACGATGTCCATGATCAACATTCGTTTTATTTTTATTTTAAAAAATATGTCTGATTCTATTTTCATTAAAACTTACCAAAACAGTAAGCTGAATTACAGGAACCCACCGGATGTAGCTTATAAACCATATACGTATTGCAGTTCTTAACTTCTATCTCGATCTTATAAACGCAATCACTAGCAAATCCAACTTTGCAGGCGTCGAGGATACTCGTACTATTCACGGGTGGGTGTTGGCCTGTGTTGAAAAAAAACCTGAAATATATAAGGGATCACTGTGAAGTTATGAGAGTATGCCAGGGCATCAACAATAGTGGGAAACATGGGATAATTTGCATAACGGGCGAAGCTCGCTAAAATTATCCCATGTTTCCCACTATTGTTGATGTCCCTGGCATACTCTCATAACTAGACAGTGATTCCTTATATTTCCATTTCATTGTGAAATAAAATTGTAGACTTAGACATTAAAAATGTAGACTAATAGATTTAAATTACGCGAGGACTTCCATGCCAATTTCAATAGTCCTCGCACATTGACTCAAACACAAAGGCAGCCGCACGAGATTTACATGCATATTTGGCCTCCTTAACGTCAGACACAGAGACAGATGCGCACGAGATTTGCATGCGTATTAGGCCTCCTTAGCTGCTGATCTATCGAACTGCCTAATTTACATTCCGGCAGAATTGTCAAGAAATAAATTCCCCCAACTTTCAAACACTTATCACAGAGAAAAAAAATTAGAAATGGAAATATATCAGAATATGTCTAATGTATTTGAAATAATTTACGGTGATGACTTGAATTAAAAGTGAATTAATGTAAAATAAAAAAAAAACTTTAAGGTGTAATAATATGATTCAGTAAGCAACAGAAAAGATTTTTGACGTTAAGATTTAATGACCATTGTTGCTGTTTTCTTTTTATTATAATTATTATTATTATTATTATTACTATTATTATTATTAAGAGAAAAGTTTATTTTTATAAATAGGATCAGCCTACACGGGATCAAACGGAGTGACATGTGTCATTGACTATCATGAATAAAATTAAAATTATCACTTGCATTGAAAAGAAAATCCTACCTATTGTTTTGCAAACTACATAATATCCCTAAGTATCACATTTTATCAAAATTTAGACTGAGAAACTGCTAGCAGAAAGGAAATGTCAACTAGTAATCGAAGTTGAAAGCCATTGGGTTAATAAAAGATTGCAACTCCTATTACAACTTCAGTCCGAGTTAATTACATGTACTCATTTCACAAAGTTCTGAATTCTGTTTAACGTATCCTCTGACGTTAAGAGAAACGTGCTTGAGAGTCTGTGAATGAGTTAAACTAGTTGATGTGTGCGCCAGCGACGGAAGCGATGTAATTTACGTCGAAATGGACGACTTTTGCTTATTTTGAATAAGCTATTCTAGCTTGTTTTCATTATTTTATTTCATTGCAATCAGAAATATAAATTAAAAGAAATAGACGATCAGAACTTATCGTTTTTGTTGCTTTCTAAGTATAAATATTGAGTTGCTTGTAATCTGGATTAGAATTATTCCTTCCTCAACTCGAAATGTTATTGCTGAGTAATTGAAGTATAAATTTAAGGTAATTGATCATGACTTCTGAAAGTGTTAAGATTATATAGCATTTTTTTTCCCCATAAAAAATGGATATGGATTGTTTTTACACTAGTACCGTATATTACAACGCACTTTGAAAAATTACGCACTTTGAAAAAATTATCAAAGTGTGTTAAATTTGGGACCAAATTAACGCACTTTGAAAAAATAAAATCTCTTTTCAATTTGCGTTAATATCGACCATATTAAGGCACTTTGAAAAAATGTGTATGGCTTGGTCTATATTCTTGCAAATCTTAGGTATTATAAATAATTAATTGAACCTGTTTGATAACTCTTCGGTGATGAGGTCACTTCAGGATGTGAAAGTGAGGGAATTTGATTTTTCCATACTTTGAAAATTCTCTCTCTCTCTTAAATGTTTTACTGTACGTTTTTCCCCTAGTTTACATTGTAGTTTCACAAAATTTGCAAGTTATCGTTTCATACGACCATAACATAGTTGTCGGAAATCAATATAAATAAAAATATGTTGTAAGTATCAACTCTTAGTCTACTCTCATGCCCCTTAAACATCTTTATAGTTTACATTTCAAAAATGTGTGTGTGAGTCCATTGAAATCACAAAAAGTATACTAAACGTTTATCAAATCAAAACAAAATATATATGAATTTTCAATAACAACATTAATATTTAAGTAAACTTCTAAATTTCATATTATTTCTATCATCAAATTTTAAAAAGCTACCTTTTATCATTTTTATTTCCAGTATTTGGTTATAAACTTTAAAGATTTGTGTTGTGAAACTTACCATTTAACCAGATTGGATAAAGCGTCCCGCAATAAGCCAATGATGGAGGAGATGTCGGTATTTGCGAATATTCTCCTCGATACCATCCATAAGAAAGGTGGTAGTCACAGAGAGGTGCAGAATCCATGTAATACGAAGGATTTCTTCTCGGCAAATCAGGGATTTCTTTATACACCTTATCCGAACATGGATCCTCTTGGTCTGGATATAAAATATTCTTTATAGGTGCAAAAATCACAGGACTTGGTGAAACATTGATCAATGTATTTTTTTTTAATCTCCTAGAATAATTTTGAAACTTTCAAATGTAGAATACAAACTAAGATTACTCTATGGCTTTTTCTTTTACTAATCACTTTTCAAATCAATTAGAGTAAAAACAATACAAAAGAACTGTAAGATTTTTAAATGAATGATTTAAATGACTACATATGATTACAATGTAAAATTTACTTACTACTTTTAATTACCATTGGGAAAAACAGAAAGAAATAAAACAAGAAAAGGACTTCCATCTTTGACTCTCAGAGAGGAGAGCTTGCAATTTTCAGTCATTCGATATTGATTTCATCCGCTGCTCCCCTGTTAAAATTAATGAGCAATAGACTTCGTACATTTTTACCTATAGTATATATATAACGTAATGAGGAAACAAATATGAGATCCGGGTCATTATACAAATGAATGCTTTCCTTGTGACAAATTTAGAAAATAAAAATATTTCCAAATATCTATTTACAAGTTATAAGTTGGAAAAACCAACATTATTACAGCAACAAGTGTCGGATGTTTTTTTTTCCTTTAGTTCGGAATCATTGAAAATAATCATTATTCAAAATTTTAAAAGATTCTAGTTCGGAATCATTAAAAATAATCATTATTCGAAATTCTAAAAGCATTACATGTATTTTTTCATGCATGTATTTATAGCTAGAGACTTGTGTCTTTTTCTTTCAAATTTATGCATGGTTATTCGAAACATTCAATCTGCATTTAACAATTTTGAAAACTTAAAATATCTCTATAAAATTTAAGACTTATTAAATCCGTATCAGTCCCAGGGCTGATCCTGCTGAGATAACATGATCTTCCGGGCTGATATGGATATTTCTTCAGCCCTTTTAGATTAAACAATATTTGTGATAATACATGTATTTAGGCCATATTCCGTTTAAGGAAATAAGCATTCTATTTTACTTGATTTCGATAAAATAGGATTGTCTGTGATTTTTTTTTTAATATACTTGCTCATGTAGATGTGTGCTGTGTGTTAAGACAAGCATGTAATTTACGCAAAAAATTTTAAAAATATCAAAACTCTGTCGCAGTGGATCAATTCACCTTTCCTGAACCACTACGGATTTTGCAAGTCAATTGTAACGATGATGCACTAGATGTAAAAAAAAAAGAAAGAAAAGAAGCATCTTTCAGTCAACAAGAAGGTTAGAGAAAACCTACAAAATGGTTTCGCTGAATTGTAACTGAACGTGCATAAATTGGGACTGAAATGTAACAGACAATATTTCTGCCATATATTGGTTGCATGGCAATTAAAAAGGACCTGAAAGCAACTTTTCAACATTAACTGTAAGGTTCTATTTTGACCTGTGGTGTATAACTTTCCTTTTTTTTATTTCGGTCCGAATGTTTTCAATGCGAATATTTCCCCATATCTAATTTCTATTATTTACATCATTTTAAGGAAGTCGACTGGAGTTTTTACTGCGCAATACGTTGCGCAACATCTTGGTTAAATGAAGCGTATTTACTGTTTTTTAAAGCAACTTTCTTCACTTAATATAATGCAACAAAATTGAGAAATTACAGGTGGAAAACTTAAATTACAATAAGATATAACTGGTTTTAAAAATTATTTTTTCAATTGATATGTACATTGACGTCGTAAAAGTTTTTTCTGACGTTATGATAAAAATGAAGCTCTTGAAAAGGGGGAATTGAAAATGTTAGAAAAAATATTATATACATGCTTTTGAAATTAAAACAAAGAAATTTTTGAATCTCTAGATCATTTTCTTTATTTTATTTCATTTTTTTTCGTATAAATTCTTTTTATCCGTCATAATTTGTAGTGTTCCATAAAAATAGGAAAGTTCGTTAATTTTTGACATTTTGAAATGTTCCTTACATATAATGTACAATATGTTATTAATCATCATATATTCTAATTTGAACAAAAGGTCTATTGTATTATTTCATTTTGTATAATTTGCTTTTAAGTGCGAAAAATTGGCACTATCCTTTATAATTTAAAGTAAATGCGACCGGATTTTAAGATGACCCCATAAAATTCCTGAACGGTAGATTTTATCAAAACTTGGCATGTACACTCAAATCAATGTAAGTTATATATGGCATTAAATTAACGTGTTTTTCTTTTGTAGCTTCCACACAATAAAGCCAAAGTCAGCTTTCTAAAGTAAGAAAATTGACTACATGATGGAATTATTTATTGAATTAATTGAACCGTCTTTTGTATACAGGGTTTACAAGTTTGAGGTGCCTCAATTAATCGATTTTTCACCTCACGGATCTTAACCATTTTTTTTTATATAAATAAAAGAAATATGTTTTAACTAAAGAAGTGCTACTGCATTTGTGAACTATTAGAATTGACTTAATAAGTACATAAAATGCCTTGTAAAGGTGATACATATTTCATCTTGAATCCATACACTTGAAATTTAAACTAATAAAATGCAAATCCTGTTCAAAGCAGCAGCACTTTATACAAACTCCAAGATCCGTTAAAAGAATTTATCAGTTAATAATTTTTAATTGAATTAAGGTATGCCCTTGAAATTGAAATTAATATATGATCTCTATGCAGTACACTTTATATGTACATGTATTTATCACCTTTATGCTTAAAAAGGAAGTCAAAATAAATTCAATACGGAGGTGGGTATGCTATATTATTTCTAATAATATTAAAACGATGAAAAAAAATCAGTTTTAATAGCCTTAGGTATCTATTTGTGCACTTCTGTAATCCTTCGATTTCTTCATAGAACGTCTAAATAGTGGCGTAAAACATTGGTAAGATTCAGCATACGAAGATAGTTTTATTGCGTTTTTGATTCTTATAGGGATATACCGTCACGATAGCTCAGTCGGTAGAGCACTCTTCCGTCTTAGGAAGGTCGTAAGCTCGAACTTCGGCTGACCTATGTCGATAAAAAATAGGTAGGAACTGTTTCTTCGCCATTCCCTGGTCACCTTCAAGTTAAAGTTGCAGGTCCTTCGGATGAGACCTTAAAACCGAGGTCCCGTGTAACGGTAGACGTTGGCCGATGAATTAAGATCCCTCACTATTCAAGGGCCCTACTTGGCGAGTAAAGGTCAAAATTTGAATTCCTTCACTGGTATATGGTGACGTCTCTAAATGGGACGCAAAATGAATAATCTACACAAATTTGGCGATTCTCTTAAAATATAACACTGTTCTTCAAAAATTAATAGGAACGTGAATGTTGATTCAAGGATACATAATTATTTATAATACATATTAGGTCATAGAAGTGCAGCGAGCGTTGCGAAGCGAACTCAATCGATTAACGTGTAAGAACAGAGGAAATTCGGAATAAGATCTGTACATACGTCACCCAAATTTTTATGTGAAACCTTCCGAGCATTCCTTTGCTACCAGGATTCCTTGTGATAATGGCGAATACATAAATGCTATTTAAAAAGGCTTTCGGTTTGCAGAAATCTTAAAAGCAACCAGTAAATACTATACAATGTGTTTCGTCAAAAATTGCACTGGGTATATAGTTTCAATCAGGCGCTTGGCTGTCTCCATAAGCTCCGGCAACCTGTTACATCATGTGACGTCACAGTTGGACGAGATGTTTCATGCGACTTGATGTTTAAAGTAGCTGATCAATGTTTCAAGCTTTAATTGTGTTTTGATGGTATAACTGAGCTCGTACCAACGGTCACACTGTAAAACATAATGTCTAGGAGTAGTTGATTAATATCTGCTTTGAGGTATATTTCACGAACACATTTTAAAAAGGAAATATACAATCTTTCTAAATTATTTTTTATCATAACATTTTAAAAATGTTGACATAACTGTTCTTTACTGAGGCCTGTTGAGGCCAGTTCATAGAAAGAACTATTTTTAGAGCCTTTAAACGCCTTAAGTATTGCGTTTAGACGCAAAACTTTCGCAGCACAGATAAGGTAACAAATAGGGGGTGGAGCCTAATCTGTATAAAAAATTTAACTATGAAATCATACAAAACCAACAATTCTCAAACGCCACAAAATGAGTTGATTTGCTATTTTAACCAGTAGGAAACCTTTAATCTACACAAAAACTTACTGTAAATCACTTTTTATTCGCGAGAGCTTTATTTTCGCGTAATTACGCGAGACGGAATGCTCGCGAAAATTTCATTCTCGCGTATTATAGAATTCCTTAAGGTTTTATGGAGCAATGGCCACAATTCGTGAAAATTTTGCCTCGGTAACAAAAAGTCAATGACTATCTCGTGAAAATAAGGTGTCGCAAAAATTAAGTGATCTACAATATCACAGCATACTGTTTTGTAGTTAGTTACAACCCATATAACAAGTTATAAAAAAGTCATTAATTGCAATCCATTTGTCAATGTGACGTCATTCCGTAAAACGTGACGCAATTTGTATGAAGTTAGAGGCAGATCAAGTGATTATTCTCAAGGAAAAAAAAATTGAATAAGATATTATTTAAGTTAAAAAATATTCTATCGGCCATTAACTTGCATTCAATGTCTTCTTCACCATTTTATTAATATATTTTTGTATATTTAGTACATAATTGATACTGCCTTATATTTGTATGCAGGTATATCGGAGGGTAATTTGGGGGGGGGGGGGGGGTTAATAAATCCATCTAGTGCACGGGCATATACTCAGTGAATCATCTGATGAAATCTTGAAAATAATTTAATTATCTCAATATTTCATGCCTTTCACCAGTAAAAAAATACAAATCTGTACCTATACTCGGCACTCTGGGCAGTGAGGTTTCTTTAACTCATTTTTTTTCTAGTAATATGATAGATAGAATGTGCTATCGTTAAAATTATAAATGTCATACAGTCCGGTCGGTTAGGCAAGAGAATTCGTTCTGTGTATTCATAATGTAGCAAATTTATTACTTTGACAACGCCTAGACGACATCGTGTCTAGTGTCTGCGAGCGATCAATAGTCATATTATTCAAATGGGTAATTAAAATCATGCATGGGAGAAAACTTATTTTATGATTAATATATTTGGGTCACGCACATGCTTTATATATCTATATATTAGTAATGATTTTTTATTAATTGTTATTAAATGCTTTGTGCAACCGATTTCTGTTTTATCTTTCCTTGTTAGCATTTTAAAAAAATATTTTGGATATATTACTATGTTATTATTATAAACGATTTCTTTAATTTCATTTCAAACTGCCATTACTTTCATTAACCATTATTTGGAGAAAAACATCAATTTATCATAATTTTTTTATAGTACACTGTTTGTAAAAGTCCAGACTTCCACAGGCCCATAGGAAGTAATTTAAGTTAAGGGAGGGGACTGCTACATCTTTTAGTTTGGGGGGACTATAAAAAAGGTCATCAGACGTTTTTATTGTGGGGGGGGGGGACAAGCAGATATGGCTATGTTTTCTATAGTATTCTATATATACTGGCAGAATTATGGGTGGGCACTCCCCGGTTCCTACATCCATGTTTCAAATGAAAAAATCTTAAGGGAAAAAAATCGAAATTTGAAGCGCTAAAAAGATCTGTATAAAGGATGAAAAGATACTGGATGAATTCATTTATACAAAACAAGAGGCCCATTGGCCTTATAATTATAGGTCGCCTGAGTACCATGTAACAACTTTCCAACAAATGAATTTGGTTCTTGTTTTAAGCCATGGCCCATTAAATTCACAGTTTTCAATGCATTCATTTGTTTTCAGACTGTGCCCCCCCCCAAGTATCCATGACTCAGGGGCCCTGAAATTTACCATTTTGGAAGAAACAGTTGTCTTCGTCATACCTATGTACTTAGATGATTGATATAATAGCCAGGAGCAGAGAAAAAAATTCAAAGAATTCACGCATTTTCACTATACGGTATAATCATTATAGCCCCACCCTAACCATAGAGCCCCTGATCAAGGGGCCATGAACTTCACAAATTTGAAATAGGCATCCTTCCTCATCATAACTATGTAGTGGCTTAGTGTATTTTATACCAAGGAGCAAAGAAAAATATTTTAAAAGAATAAATGTATTTTCACTATTCAATCAAAGCCCCTCTCTAACACCATAACCGCCCACCCAGGGGCCATAAAATTCACAACTTTGGAAGAGGCATCTTTGCTTATTATAATTATTTACTTCGTTTGTTTCTTTAATACCCAGGAGCAGAGAAGATTTGCAAAAGAAAATTATACATTTCCATTATATAATCCGATAGAGCCCCACCCTAGCACCAGAACATCTGATCTTGAGGCCATGCAATTAACAATTGTAGAAGAGACAGCCTTATTCAACATAACAATGTACTTGGTTAGTTTATTTAATGCCCAGGAGCATGGAATAAGATTTTCAAAGAAATAATGCATTTTTACTATATAATCTAATTCGACCCGCCCTAGCACTAGAACCTCTGACCCTGGGGCCATGAAATTAAGAATTTCTGTGGAGGATTCATCACTGATTACAATCATGCCAACATTTTGACTGCTTGTTGTCCAGGATTAAAGAAGGAGATTTTTAGAGATTGCATTAATTTTAGTGGTTTGGCCCCACCTTTCAGGCTTCAGGGGGCAGGGACCTTAAAATTCAAAGTTTTGTTCCCTTCACCCATAAATGCTTTTTGCCAACATTGGTTGAAACTGGTTGACAGGTGGCAGAGAAGAAGCTGAAAATGTTCAAATGTTAACGCACGACGCACAACGCTTGACGACGGACGAAAACAGATAGCAATACATGCACCACTAATATGAATAGAAGAAAGCTTCATGTTTCTTCTGACGACACTGCAAATGATAAAACTTTTTATATCGGCACAGAATCTTGCCAGCATTTTTGTTCCTATTTTTGTAAAAAAAAATTATGTAAAAAAAATTAAGTCCGTGTATAGAGGAATTTTTAGGGCACATTGTTTTAAAGCAAGAACATGAAATTGTATGACCCTTTCACGATTGATCAACATATTTATAATAATAAGATTTATAATAAAAGATTTCTATATATTATAGTGAAAAATATTTCGACTATTAAGAAATTTCTAAATAAGGAAGATCATATTAACTTTTCTAATATGAATAAACATGGATGTTTTGAAGCTGTCCGTAAAGTTCGTGGACAAGCTAAAATCTAAATAAAGATGGTGTCAATGATATTTATTATTTGCATATTTATAATCCTTTACTAAAAGTGAATTACAAAATGAAAATGATATTCAATCTTAATTATATAATTACAATTATGGCTTCATTATTAGACACGGGATGGTGACGCGGAGCACCGCAAATGTTTAATGAAAAAAAATTATTTATTACTTTATGAATTTCATTTGTATTTTGTAATATTCTGCGAAAATTCGAATTGCTTTTACATTATGAGGTTACAAAAGTTATAAGGTCTAATCTGCAAATTCTGAACGTTCAGAGTTTAGAAATGGCTGAGAAATTGAGGTTAGAATCTCTGTTTCATACATAACAATTTTTGTCACAGTTTTCTCCACAACTAATCATTACAGATGCCTGAAATTTAAGTACATACTTTGTTTACGCATGTCATATGGTTGGATTTATTTTTATATGAATCTGATGACAACTTCCTATTTATCCGTGCATTTGCCGGTAACTTAATTGGCGTGTATATTCACATGTAAATTGTATATATGCACATCAGAGCGGGTGTATTTCTATTTTTCTAAAAAACAATTTTTTTGTTTGTATCTGATAAAAATATATCTATTTGTGCTTTGTTTTTGTTTAAAATTTGCTGATGTATGAAATGAAACATTAATTTAATTAAGATGATGGTTTCATATACTTAAAGAATGTTTGTCAGTTATTGTCAATGTTGTCCACGAACTTTACGGACAACCCTCATATATGCAATGAAATAAATTCTTATTATACAAATTTAATGTAATAACCTTAAATGATTTAAATATCTCTGTTAAAATATGGTTTCTTGCGTTCTGATTACAGATTCCATATTGTGTATTTAATGTATTATAGGATTGATTATATGAGTTATTTATTTAGACTTTAGCTCTGATTTGAAAAGGTAAATTTCTTTATATAAAAAGGGGTGAGAAAGGAGCGTTATAAAGATTCGTTCTCTGTGAATAAAATATAAAACACTGTAAACATTATACACACACAGTGATCCATATGTGTAACTAAACAGACGTTTGTTTTGGATTTTGAAATCAAGTTCTGAACTAAACATCAATGTACTGGTATGTTTCTGAAAAGTGTTTAATACCAATCCCTTGACTTAAACGATGCATAAATTAAAATAATTCATTAGTAAACATTGACCAAGTAGAATGACTTCTTTTGATTACTGTAGATCACTAAATTTTCGCGACACCTTATTTTCACGAGATAGTCATTGACTCTTTTCTAGCGAGACATAATTTTCACGAATCATTGTTTTTCCTCTATATAATCGTAAGGAATACTTTTAAATGCGAGAATGAAATTTTCACGAGCTCATTGTCTCGCGTAATTACGCGAAAATTAAGTTCTCGCGAATAGAACCTCATTTACAGTACTTAAGGTACAACACAATAGATAGACCAAATTTTTTCATAAGTTCAATTTTTTTTGAAATTTTTATAAATTGTTGTAGGATGCAAAATCTCTCTTTATATATAATTTGAAGGAAATTCGAACACACATTTTGCCATAATAGTTGAAATATAGCTTATCAGACACCCGTAAGAAGATTGTGAAATCAGACACTCGACTTCAGAATGAGCTATAATATTTCAAAATTATCATTTGATCTCTTGCATACTTTTGTGATGCTGTTTATCAAAAAAAAAGTTTTGTTACTTACATTCAGTAAGCTATTGATACTAATAAGTTTAATATGATGCTACAATAGAACACACATAGCATTGGAATTGAAAGTCCACATGTAAGTATGGCTCACATTGAGTTTTCCTAGCAGAAAATGTATCATTCAATTTTTACAAAAGATCAAGAGAATGATACAAATGCGTCCTAAAATAAAATATGTAAAAATAAGGGAAATTGAACCAGCGGTTTCAGATATTTTAGCGATTAAAACATTTCATTGGCAAAAACGCTAAAAGATTCAGTAGATGACGTCACAATTTTTGTAAATGTATGATTTTGCCCTTTATAGTTCACAAATAATTGTAACCCCTTATGTATTTCTGAATATCAGTTCTCTACTATTTATGGGACAAAAGTTACACTGCATTAAATAAGAAACTGTAACACGCTTTTTAATAGCATTTAAACAGCATAAACACACTCTAAAATGTAAACTCCCAAGTGACCAATATATAGGATTCTATGATTTTTCATCATAATGTTACGATCTTACAAATGTCATTCATTTTTATAAATATAGTGATATTATTCCTGTTTTTGTCCTGTAACATATAGAAATGAGGTAAAACAGAATTCACAGGTGTTTGGTACTACTTTAAGGCATAATTGTCGAGTTTTTTCTTTTTTTTGGGGGGGGGGGGTGGTTAATAATGTGATCAATAAATTTGCTCTCATGATATTTGGCATAAACGTCAAAGGCCTTTATGCGTAAAATTATCATGCGAGTATATTGTTTGATTAATATTATAAAACCGTAAAAACAGTTATTTGTTATATTCACAATTTTATTTTGTTCCTTTATTCAATAAAAAAAATTCAATAATCTTAAATCTCAGCATCCCCGCCAGGTGTATTATAACGCAACACGCATCAAAAGAGCAAGCAGTACTCTCACGTGCTGACGATATCGCTTTATGAAGTTTTAAAGACATTACCTTATTTGTAGTTTTATCTCAGAGAATAAACAGCGTTTAATACAGTTATTTAAGATAATAACATAATAGATAAGGGGGAACGCAAAAAATGATGATACGCAGAAAAACAAAGATAAAGTATAACATGAAATAAAAATACTTCCTTCAATTTCTTCCTTTCAATAGTTAAAAATTGTCCCTGTATCATACGTCTGAAAAATTAATTACTTAAACACTATTGTCCCTCTACGAACAAAACCCCCATGTATGAACAAACTTTACACAGTGATTTGTTCATTATATTAAATTACACATTAAATTAACAGAGACATACGCAAAAGGG
This sequence comes from Saccostrea cuccullata, assembly GCF_032062105.1. Taxonomy (NCBI): domain Eukaryota; kingdom Metazoa; phylum Mollusca; class Bivalvia; order Ostreida; family Ostreidae; genus Saccostrea; species Saccostrea cuccullata. The sequence goes on from NW_026919895.1 coordinate 17,488, forward strand.
AAATTTGTTGGTTTTTTAATTGATCATAAAAAAGGACATCACAACTATCACATCGCTTAAGGATAGGGATAAAGAGAGCGAGGTCAATCATGACATGTACAATAAACGTACTTCTTTTGCTTTTGTTTTATCATTGAGTTCTAGGGGTTCATTTCAGTGGCGTAAGTTTGTTGTAATTATTATATGTACAATGTACTTATTTTGGTCAACGTTATCTTTAATGCGTAATACATGAAATACTAAGGTTTTTTTCTCTTTTGGTTCAAGTATTTTCTTTTATTTAACGTGGGTTTTATCATCATAATGAATAAATGACACTTACACAAGGAAAAGTGGTTTATGTATATTCGTGTGATTATCTTTTTATTTGAAAATTATCTGAAAATCATATGAAAATTATATAAATATATTTTCATGTGAATATCATGTGAATAAAAGTTTACATGATATTCACACAAATCTTTTTTTTAACTTTTATGTGAAGTTTTCTTTGCATGATATTTATGGGATATGCTTTTCATGTAAAATTCATATGAAATGTATGTCAAAATCACATGAAGTTTTCACATAAATTTCACATGTCTTGTTTTTGTGTCTTTTTCATGCGAAGAATTCACATGAAATTTATGTGAGGCACTTTTGCCTGTGATATGGAATAAAAGTTTTATTCTTGTTATGGCAAAACTAGCTTCACTGGAAGTGGTTGCTTGGAAATGAAGAAGTTTTCCTTAAAACATATTCCCCCTTAAAATTCGGAATTACTTATTATAACTTGGTACTTTTTTTGCATGCCAGTTTATTTTTTAAATACTTCTTGTCAATGTTAGCGTAAAATCGCTAAATTTGCGTCTCGCTAAAATTTCCGCTTATACGTATAATAAATCATTAAAAAGTTTGGCATGAAAGAGGATCATGTCGGAAATATGACGTCATTAAATTGGCATATTTCTAAGTTTAATGCAGAAAAACCTCAGAATGACTCATTTCTGTGCTTATTTTCCTTTAGTAAATAGTGTTTGCCACCGTCAACTGCTTTAATTTTTGGTTATAATATGTAAACTGCCTTCGAAAATCACATATCTCAAATTTTTTGTGGGCGATGCATGCAGAGTGTGTTTTCTGAAAGAAAATTCTAGTGAAATTGATGTATTCTGCAAGTTTTCAAGAAAATGCGGGAAAATGCACAAGTTACTGACGTCAAAATTAGCATTTGGGAGATTTGTGTATTTGTACTGCATGGAATTCATATAATTCTAAAAGAATGAAATTTATTTCTTATCACTATCATATTTTAGAGAAAAAAAGGCAGGGCTAAATTTATATTGAAATTGTTCTTTGTTCAAATTTATGACCCCTCCTTTCTTCTCTGTAATCAATCACTTATTTTATGCGTAAATAATAAAGTGCAAAAATAAGTCTATTTCTTTAAATGTGAAGTAAGGGAATTTAAGGCCAGGAACATATTTTATTTTTTTTTTTCATAAACAAGCACAGTTTTTGGATGCTCACTCTTCCATGGAACCCACATGTAATACCACGTCTGATGTTTTGTTGGTATCCGTGTTTGATAGGTACCAACAAAGGAATACTTTTCGTTATGATTATATTTCATTGTTTGACTGAGTCCTTGAACTACGTACATGAGCATAAAATCTGACTAATATATTTTATATATTAAACTAAAAGGTATGTTTTTATAATGTTTCAATGTTTAATTGTAAATAAATTTATGACTTTACAGAAATGCTTTTAAAAAAGGAACTCCTAATACTGTGAAATCATTTATTTTCGCGGGGTTTGATTTTCAAGGTTTGGAGAAACCCTTGAATTCATGGCCACCTTGAAATGTCAAATTTTATTTTCATTTATTTCCAATTTCCTTCTCAGCATTTCTATCGCAATTCAAATAAAGTGTTTACTGTAAAAGTCAATTCAATATGCACACTTTTTCCTTCTTGAACAGAAAAAGTTATTCTCGTCCGGCTGAATATGTCTGTTTTTGTAAGGACATAAAACACAATCATGTAAAAACACATGGACATGGAAAATTATGATAGTACAAATTTAAAGCTCAAGATCTTTTTCAAATTCATTTTGCAACTCAGTTTTGTGATATAATAAAAAAATGTCTTGAGATATGTATTCGAGATATTAAGATTAAATACAAGAGATTAAAGTAATTGTTGAATGCTCTTTCAAACATATCACCTCTATTTCGAGAACCTTTACTTCAAAATCTGACAGTTTATCAGGGTTAGAAATAAATTAGGGCATTGCCTTAATTTGTAATCTTTATTCTTGTTCACTGCCATTTCGCAAACTTAAGACGTAAAAAAGTATACTGACAGGGCCCTTTGGATGATAGTAAAGCACACTCAGAAATGAAAGTCATAGGTCTTTCGGGTGAAACCTTAAAAACTGAGATCCAGTTTTCAAAGTAGGCTTTAAAGAATCATTACTACTTAGCGACCATGACCCCGAGTACATGTACAAGTCTTAATTTGAAACCGTTCAATGGTTGTGATGTTTTTAGCTGGTCTTATTGCTCAAAGAGCAATTACCGAATTATGTCAGCTTGTATAAGGAAGTCCAGCCCATACTATCAACCGCTTTTGAGATAATACAAACGATAAATAAATCAAGGAATATAGAAAGAAGTTTTATCTATACAAATAAACATCAGCAGTAATGACTTTGAAAACTTCAGTCCTAAGTCAAACAACAGTTCCTTGGCGTACGGTTTTCTGATGTTCAGTGTAACTATCGTAGCGAAGAAAAGCAGGATGGGGAACCAGACTAGCCTGTTTGTTTACATTTGGCGGTGCCAGGTGAACTCTGATCCTGATAAGGTCGGAAAATGGTATTAGTACCCATATACTACTTGCCTTAACATTTATATTGATATTTTAATATATAATTTTCTTAATTTTTATTTTCAAATAAGATAATTGTATGTCACTGAAGCCCTTATTGTCTAAGTATCATTATTATGTTTTGCCTTGTTTGTGTAACATTGTTCGTCCAGTGTCTGAAATTCTTATTTATCCATTTATACAATATGAATGCATGATTCATGAAAAAATTCTACTCTATAAATGAGCCCGACTCTCTGTACTCCTGAGTACTTTGAAATTTTTTTTTTTTTTTTTTTTTTTTTTTTTTTTTTTTTTTTGTCAGCATTAAGAAATCTTGTGCATTCCATTAGTCGTTAACAAAATTTTGAGAAAAAAACAACAATTTATTAAAATTCTATTTTCTTTATTAAAAGAAAAACTGTAAATTATACTTTATTTCAAAGTATTAATTTTACTATGTTTGTAAAAGATTAACAAATTATGCAATGCAAACTGGATTTTTGAAGGAAAACATTAAAAATACACATTTAACAAATATGTCAAACATGAGATATAGATTAAAAAGGAGTCAAATGACTACACAAAGCATGCAAGCGATGTTACATCTATAATAATATCAAACATATACAAATCATATGATAACCGCATAATAAAAATGATTTAATATTAAAGATGTTGTTGAAACGATATAAAGATAACGGACAATGTATTTAATCTGGAGGAAACGCTGATGACACAGAATAATTGAATTATTCATATTTTCTTTAAGCATGCAAAACTGTATGTTTATATTTAATAATACATATAAATCTATGTATGATTTACACCAATAAAATATGGAAAAAATGCAGAAGTGCATTTGCGTCTAACACAAATTATTAATTAATTTTATTATAAACAAATTTTTGGCACATGTTATAATTTATAAAGCTTTTTCGGTTTCTCCTGACAACTCTGGATTTGAACTTACATGTAATTCCAATAAGATTATAAGACTGTTGAATTTAAACTTTTTTTAGAGAAAAACCTTACATGTATAAATATTTCATTATTATTGAAATATGGAAAAATATTTTCGTGAAATCTTATTCAATGACGTTTATGACGTAGCAAATTAAGCAAGTGTGTAAAGTAAGTTGCATTAAATCAGAAAAAATACTAGTTATCAATCTTTTGACAATACAGGTAAACTTCGTTATCTCGACATCGACGGGACAGTCGAAAGATGTCGAGATATCCGAGGTGTCGAGATATCAGAGTTGAGTCTCGACGTCCTTAATTTTACTGCATAGTAAAACCATAGACCTAAACTGAACAGACATGTAACTACAGGTACCTACGTCTTCAATTAGACTGTAACTCGTTTGTTTCAGCTAATCTTCTACATTTATTAGAAAATCTAAGAAGTTATTCACAAAGGTTATTAATGAAATGCTTTCTTTTTTATCGAAATCTTCTCATTTCACTAGAAACCGTTTTCCATCCAGCATTCGATCCGCTTGCCATTACCTCTGTCAGAAAAGGATACGAAATGCGCTTTATAAACACCAAACAGGAACAGTACAAAATCGACTTTTGAGATACGGAAAAAATTAATGCGTATATTTTCAAAATTATTTCATTTTACTTCTTTTTTATCTAATCATTCATCATTAATTTTCATTTTCATTTAACAAACTTAACGTTACATATGCATCCATATTACGGCTGATGCAATAATCGTGTATGTCTTAAGTTTGATTGATTCTGACATAATGAATGCATTTTTACCAAAATTTTTAAGTTAAATTGAATTCAATGTGTATTCTGTTCATTGTTATTCAGTTACCCTTTTTTTAAATAAAATGTTTAAGTTTTGTTAGATTTTGACTCAAATAAACGGTTGTACATCTACGCAGAATTGAGAAGATTTACCTATGATAATTACCCAAGCTGAACATTAAACAATTAACGTATTAGACACGTCGAGGGGGCTTGGGGTTCCTCTACAAACACATTTCTACGGATTCCGAAGCAATATGTAGTCAAAACATGGGTGTTAAAGGTGTGAATTTCTGACGACGTCGAGATACACGGAGTCGTCTGTGCGTGACGAGCGACCAGCTGACAACAATTAGGTTAAGTAGAGCAGAAAATTGCACCGATGTCGACATATACCAGGTAAATTTTGCTCTTGGGACTGTGAAATACGTCGAGATAAGCGGGGTAGTCGACATTACCGAGGTCGACATATCAGAGTTTTTGCAAATCATTTATATAGTAAATAATGTCGGGACCGCGGACAGACGTCGACATATCCCAGGTTGTCGACATATCCGATGTCGAGATACCGAAGTTTACCTGTATTTACAAAAATAAATGGAAAAAATCACCTTCTTCATTGTCATTGTTGCAGACCTTTAAATCCATGTTCCTAACACGTTCGCACAACTCTTGGAGTATTTACTTCCAAGGTTAAATATATGTTTGAAATGTATGCTTATTTGAATGATTAAAGCGTGGTATCTTACAATGTGGTAAATAAAATTGTGACAGATATTCACAATTAGCTAACGGAATGAACATCCAAAGATTTTGAACTGATTGTGACGTCAGATGATTTCTCCGGAAGTCTCACATAATTATTCTCCTTGTTGAGCCATTTAACATGTAGTGTCTCGTAATCGTTGTCAATTTTCTTACATGGGACTGGTTTCTCATAGATGGCGGATTTATTGCAATATCTTTTGAAATGTTGCCTGAAAAAGAAAAAAAATACAAAACATAAATATCTTTTAAATATAAAACGGCATTTTTTACATTTACTAAATAATTTTTTTTAACATCTGCTTTTTTATAAACCTTCAGAACATTTCAAGCCTTTTTTTCAACCCCAACCAATATAAATGACCAATATTATTGGAGTTTTCAAAAGCATTGGTGATTTAAAATACGAAGAGACCCTCCTGTATATTTTTTTATCAAAGCAAATATTAAAGTAATACGCATCTGCTTCTTTAACACACCAGATGGAAATTTATTGCAGAAGCGAAATTATTTTTTTTTCATCTGTATCCTAGTTATTTTATTATGTTTTATCTTGCAAACTTTAAGTTCAATTCTGGTCGAGGTTTCTTGAGTATCATACATGTAATCATAAAACAATTTTTTTCTTGTTTAATTTTCTTGTTTTGAATTAAAGAACTATATAATTTAAATGCACCTGAACTGCAATTATGGCCTTTGAACTACTGTCAACCATGTACTTGTCTTTTATGGTATTTGCTTGAAATAAAATTTATTTGCAACTTTGTATAAGTCGTCCACTTTATCACAGTTTTGACGCGAAATTTCCGCTGATTTGACGGTTTTCCTTTTATTCCAAAAGTCCTTACATATTACTGGGGAAATTAATGCATTTCAGTTTGGAAAAAAATTGATGTAATATGATAAAAACTTTGCAATGTATTATTAAGGAAAAAGAAAAATGAACATGTATTTACTAAGTCAAAATAAAAATATTGATTAGATATTGTCAAGGAGTACAGAAGCCCATTCAGGACCTATAAATATATTTTTTAAATTTGATATAACGAATTGTCGAATTTGTTATTACGAATTTAATTCATTGTAACAATTTCTTTGAATTTGTTATCACGATTTTTCGATAGGTCCTAAATGGGCCTCCGTAAAGGAGTGATGTTATGTATTTTACTTTTACTTTGATGATTCAGCATCTGCATTGTATTTATGAAATTTGATATCTCTCCCCCTACCGTCCCACAGTATCAATGACGATATTGAAAGTTATATGTTTAGTGTAGAGATAAAAGCTTGAGAATTTCCTGTCCTGAGAATCTGTGGAAATTTATGTCAACCATTCTTTCCTCTGATGTTGCATTTGAGTTCCGTATTCTTTCATTGCTTATCTTCATAAATGTGGGCCGGGTTTAGGGGAAAGAGATGAGATGTGGTGTGTTTCTCAGAGTTGAGTTTTAGTTTTAGAGTTTTAGCGATTGGATGTAACTTTTTGGATTTCCATGAATAAAGATTGAAACGAAACATGTAGTGACGATTGATACATTCAAGGTATAATTCCCATCGTCACAATATTAATTAGAGAGGACATACCTCCGATATAGAAACAATAACACCACTAGACCTCCAATGGTTGCCAGTGTAATTAATAAGACTACAGCAATGATCAGTGTATTTTCTGTTAACCACTTTTCTGAAAGAAAGAAATCAATAATCATGCAGAAACACAAAATAACGTAAATAGATTTTATTTTGAACTCTGGAAACTTGCGTAAATATTTTAGTTATTTTATTTATCTTAATCAAAAGTAAAACATTTAATTGAAGTGTGCGTTAAAAATACTAACTGTGGGGCAAAGGATTTTTCTTTATATACTCGTCATCATCAGCAAAACAGGGTTCATGCTTTCCTGGGAAAAAATCGTCTTTTATGAGCAAATAAAAATTTTTAAAAAAGAAAGAAAAGTTTTAACTGTTCAAATTTTAACTTTCATGGCACCGTGAAATCGTTATTTTTATGACTTTTTATTATTTTAGTGTGTTTAATAAATACCGAAGCAGTATCGATCCTCGCATAAATTCAAGGGTTTCAAGCAGTAGGCCATAAACCGTCCACAGTTCTTCACAAGTATTTTGTTTTTCTCCAGGCAACAGTTTTCATGAAAACCCGCCGATAGTCCTGATGTACAAATGTCTCTTTGTACTATCCCGTCCTCAGTGCTCGGATGCGAACCTTTAATTTAAATCATAAAGAAAATGGTATATGTGGTTAATTGCATACAAAAAAATTACCTGGTGGCTAAAAAATTGCACTAACGACTATTTTTCTAAGCTGGGACACAGTTGTCACCTAACTTTTAAAGGTCACTTAAAGTAGAGGCCGGTATCTGAAATTTGTTCCTTTATTTTTTAACATTAAACATTATACAATCATTGAAACAAATGAATACTCAACCTCCACTTGTTGTCTTAATTTTCATGCAGTGTACTTCCACATCAAAATGATCCATTCAACGATCTAAAAATCTTTTAATTTGTCCATGTTGTTTTTAATTTGTCCATTCTAAATTTATTGTTTTTGATACTGAAAAATAACTTATTTTCATGGGGTCAAATTTTCGAGGTTTGAAAAACGAAATCTTTGATTGTGTGGATTAGATTTCAAAGTGAAAGAAGGGTTGAGTATTTGCTTATGGTATTTTACATATCGAGGTTGTCAAGAATTCAAATGTCTCTGCAAACCTTGAAAACAACGAAAATTAAACCCCCACAAAACTAGTGATTTCACAGTAGGCTTTGACATATATACCCTGCATCCAGACGGGGCGGATAGCACCACAGGAAAGGACTCCCGGACATTTATTTAACAGTACTTGTCCGTGGTCGTCTGCTTTATACCAGCCAGGATATAGATCCCGATCACATGATTGCATGTAGTGTGTGTATTTACAGTTTTCACTCCTGTTTTTGGTGTTTGGAATCCTTGGGATTTCAGGCAACATGCACGGATCTAAAATTAAAAAAAATTATATATAATTAATCGCTGGGAGCGTGAACGTGATCAACTTCAAGAAGGATATATGTTCATAACCCCAACAGCATAATATTAAATATTGAAACTATAATTTAACTTTAAACTATGAGATATTTTGTTGTCTTTATTGTTAGCCATCGAATTATTACCTGGCTGATATATTTCAATAATTTAAACAAGAGGCCCATGGGCCACATCGCTCACCTGAGCACTAAGGGTAAGAAAAAGTAGAAAATGGCTTTTTATTGTAAAGTTTAAATCCAAAAGTAGTCCCATGACCAATCGTGGATTTGCTATTTCTTTGAAAATGATTGTTAAAGAATTTTCCTATATATACATGTATCTTTAAAAACTTTGGTCGGCCATTTTGGCCCCGCCCTACCCCTGGGGGTTATGATTTGACCAAATTTGAATGTACACTACTTGAGCATGCTTCCATAAAAATATGATGAATTATGACTTTGTCATTCTTGAGAAGAAGATGTTTATAGAATTTCCCTATATATTTCTTTGTAAAAGTTTGGTCGGCCATTTTGGCCCCGCCCTACCCCCGGGGGTCATGATTTGAACAAACTTGAATCTTCACTACCTGAGCATGCTTCCATATAAATAATTATGATGAATTATGGCTTTGTCATTCTTGAGAAGAAGATTTTTAAAGAATTTTCCTATATATTTCTATGTAAAAGTTTAGTCGGCCATTTTGGCCCCGCCCTACCCCCGGGGGGTCATGATTTGAACATACTTGAATCTACACTATCTGAACATGCTTCCATATAAATATGATGAATTATGGCTTTGTCATTCTTGAGAAGAAGATTTTTAAAGAATTTTCCTATATATTTCTATGTAAAAGTTTGGTTGGCCGTTTTGGCCCCGCCCTACCCCGGGGGTCATGATTTGAACAAACTTGAATATACAATACCTGAACATGCTTCCATATAAATATGATGAATTATGGCTTTGTCATTCTTGAGAAGAAGATTTTTAAAGAATTTTCCTATATATTTCTATGTAAAAGTTTAGTCGGCCATTTTGGCCCCGCCCTACCCCTGGGGGGTCATGATTTGAACATACTTGAATCTACACTATCTGAACATGCTTCCATATAAATATGATGAATTATGGCTTTGTCATTCTTGAGAAGAAGATTTTTAAAGAATTTTCCTATATATTTCTATGTAAAAGTTTGGTTGGCCGTTTTGGCCCCGCCCTACCCCGGGGGTCATGATTTGAACAAACTTGAATCTACAATACCTGAACATGCTTCCATATAAATATGATGAATTATGGCTTTGTCATTCTTGAGAAGAAGATTTTTAAAGAATTTTCCTATATTTCTATGTAAAAGTTTGGTCGGCCATTTTGGCCCCGCCCTACCCCCGGGGGGTCATGATTTGAACATACTTGAATCTACACTATCTGAACATGCTTCCATATAGATATGATGAATTATGGCTTTGTCATTCTTGAGAAGAAGATTTTTAAAGAATTTTCCTATATATTTCTATGTAAAAGTTTGGTTGGCCGTTTTGGCCCCGCCCTACCCCCGGGGGTCATGATTTGAACAAACTTGAATCTACAATACCTGAACATGCTTCCATATAAATATGATGAATTATGGCTTTGTCATTCTTGAGAAGAAGATTTTTAAAGAATTTTCCTATATTTCTATGTAAAAGTCTGGTCGGCCATTTTGGCCCCGCCCTACCCCCGGGGGGTCATGATTTGAACATACTTGAATCTACACTATCTGAACATGCTTCCATATAAATATGATGAATTATGGCTTTGTCATTCTTGAAAAGATTTTTAAAGAATTTTCCTATATATTTCCATGTAAAAGTTTGGTCGGCCATTTTGGCCCCACCCTACCCCCGGGGGTCATGATTTGAACAAACTTGAATCTACAATACCTGAGCATGCTTCCATATAAATATGATGAATTATGGCCTTGTCATTCTTGAGAAGAAGATTTTTAAAGAATTTTCCTATATATTTCTATGTAAAAGTTTGGTCGGCCATTTTGGCCCCGCCCTACCCCTGGGGGTCATGATTTGAACAAACTTGAATTTACACTACCTGAGGATGTTTCCCCATAAGTTTCATCTTTCCTGGCACAGTGGTTCTTGAGAAGAAGATTTTTAAAATATGCCTCTAGATTTTCATTAATTCCCAATTATCTCCCCTTGAATAAGGGCGTGGCCCTTCATTTGAACAAACTTGAATCCCCTTCACCCAAGAATACTTTGTGGCAAGTTTGGTTGAAATTGGCCCAGCGGTTCTTGAGAAGAAGTCAAAAATGTGAAAAGTTTACAGACAGACAGACAGACAGACGGACAGACGGACGCCGGACAAAATGTGATCAGAAAAGCTCACTTGAGCTTTCGGCTCAGGTGAGCTAAAAAATGGTAGGTTATTCCTTTTAGATACTAAAGAACACAACTGATGAGGCATAAACTATTTTTGTCTTTCAAAATCTCAAGCCAAGAAGAACATTTGGTGCATCACAAGACCTTCGTAACACAATCTTTCAAGAATTGGATTCTTCGTGGTTTTCCTGGTTGTGGGTCTATCCGTTGGTTTGGGTGGCTGCCTCGTTGTGGATGTTTTCCAGACAGCTGGAGTAGTGTCAGGTTTAGGAGAACTTGTTGTCTCTACACAGGAAGCGTCTTTTTCACCTTGATTTGGAAATGTAAACGTAAAGTAGAAAATTACGTACTTAAAATTCTTAGAAGGATTTTTCACGATTTAAACATATAATAAGAGAAAATGAGTTATCAGACAGCTTCAGTAATGTAATAAAGTCTAAATTGGTATTAAATAAACAAATTAGCTAAACGTAATTTAAATGACAAAATATAATGAACAAACCCTAACAAGAAATACGATATAGTTAACGATAGTGTCAAAATTATCGCTATAGTAAATCAGAGTTTTCATAATTAGCGTTTTAGTAAATCAAAGTTCAAAGTTATCACTATAGTAAATCAAAATATCAAAGTAATCACTATAGTTAAGCAAATTAACTATAGTTAACTATAGGATTTTTTGTTAGGGAGATACTGATTGCTAGAGTTAGTAGTAATAAATCAGAAATTTTAAAAAAAATTGGTTACCGAAGCAATATCTCTCTGAGCAGGCATCCAGTGCCGGTAGACAGTAGGCGTTGAATGACCCACAATGTTTTATTCTGATAGTGACGTCCTTAACACATGGACCCTCAAAACCAACTTTACATACTTTTCTGTGTACAATTTCGTTTTCCACTGTTGGGAGGCTTCCTACAGAAAAATATTTAATTTTAAGGACAGATGATACAAACAAAAAAAGGATGCCTGGATTGGTATATTTTTTCTGGTCTTATTTCATTGAAAATGATGTAAAAATAAATTTCTAGAATATAAAGAAATTGTAAACCTGCTATGATGTTCAAAATTCTACCTCTCTGAAACCATCCTTATTAATCTATACAAATATTTCTCTCTTCAAATCCCATTTTTTAAGAATTTGAATAAAAATTTAAAAACTACGCGGTTAAACTTATTCATTTTACACATTAAAACATGACGCAAGTTGTTATTTTCATTTTTTTTTTTGACAAAAATTTGTTTGTATCATCTGTCCTTAGGATGAAACTTAAATTTTTCCTTAGCTTCAATTACCGGGCACAATTTAAAATTAGTTATAAGTATTTTTATACAGAAAATTAAAACAAACAAATTACATATGTACTGTCGTTTTTATTAATTATAAACATCATTATAAAGGTAAAAAATCGAGTATGGTGACCTTTGTCGTCTCATCGCCAAATATTTTATTCTGACATATATAATTATATCCACGATTTCTAAATTTTCAATATAGGATTAAACGTTCTTTTTGAAAAATTTATCGATGTGTAAACTCATGACATTTTACTCACAAACTAAATAAAAGTGCGAAGCACTTTTATGTTAAGTTTGTGAGTAAAATGTCAAGAGTTTACACATCGATAAATTTTTCAAAAAGAACGTTTAATTCTTATAATTCCAATATCGAATTTTTAATAATATTTAAATTATTTCTCTTTGAGGCCTCCATACAATCCGTTATTTCTGGACGGCGTAGGAATACATTTTACCGTAAAGGAACGTAATCAAGATGATTTTCGATAGAGTTCAACTTAAATTGTCCAAACAATCGATAAATAAACTTATAACAACTAATCGAATGTTGTTTAAGTCAACAAATATCGTAATTACGAGTTTACTTCAGAATAGTTCGTCTTTGACCATGACCATGTTGACATAAACAACAACTCTCATAGCGAAAGTTGCAGACCGACGACGCCTTCAATTTGCACTTGTTTATTCAAATATTGAGGAACAATATAGAAAGTAAATATGAATTTGATGCTAATAGGGCAAGAGTTTGAGGTACGTTTCTTTTCCCTGTCAAAACGATACAGACTGAGCTTATTTTCTACGTATGAACGTTGAGACAGCGATTTTTAAAATTCACACTCGTGATCGGACAGTGACATAAACATTTTCACGGCGTCCATCAGTTAGGCAGTCTAGTATGTTGCCAGTTTTGTTTAAGCCCTAATTAAATTTAAAGTTTCTTGTATTCATTATTTAGCCAGAACAGACCCAGAAATAACTGCTTTCATTGTTTATACGATAACCTAGTAGTGTCATCAAGAAAGTAGTTCTGATTGAAAGAATTTATCGATGTGTAAAAATTTTCTGGAACGTGTTCTCGTCCAATCAAAACACAGGAAATCAATAGATAAAATGAAGATTGGAATTATATTAAAATGAAATTCAAACATATCCAAAGTCATTCCACAATTAAGTGAAGTACATAATTGAGGGTATTGATTAACAAACGTTTATTTAAATCCCATTCAAAGCATAGGCTAACGATCAAATATGGTTTACAATTGCAATAGAGTAACGTAAGAAGGGTTACCGTTAAGCCACGAAGGATACACAGCTCCACAACTAAGTAAATTGGGAGGATGATTCAACATGTCTTCCTCAAACCTGTGCCATCCTGGAGTTATGTAGCGATCACAATAATCGTAACTCTTGTACAGGCAGTTCTCTGCCCTAAAATCTGGCTCAAATGCCGGCCGTATATTTGCTGCCTCACAGGGGTCTAAATTTAAAAAAATGTTATTGTATTCATATTTCCCCGTATGTACAGATAGTGTATAATATTTATGTAGATTTTATGACAATGTTTTTTTTTTTTCGAGCCATCCCGTTAACTCTATTAATTGTATGCTAGAGTTAAAGTTCACATACATGGCATGGACATATGTATGTGGGCAATGCAATGTGTTTGTCAATACAATCTGTCATTCATTTAATAGAGTGATGACTACATCTTTAAAACAAATTTATAGTCCATTGCTTCACACTAAACTGTCATAAGATTTTCTGTCGACTCGTTTAATTAAAAAGCACACAGTAGGTGTGCCCGGTGGACAAGGGAATGTCTACTCCTGTCCCTGGTGCAACCTTATCACATCAACAATATATGCGAACTCCTCCGTGGCAATTTATCCCATGAACAATATATACCCATTCCTCCGTGGTACCTTATCCCATCAAAAATATAGGCTCAATCCTCCGTGGCACCTGATATCATCAATAATATATGCTCACTTCTGATCTAACCTCTGATATTTTGGAAGTCCGTGTTTGCTCTGCTCCTATTTTGTATTGTTTTCTGGACTTTTGATCTCGAATACAGTTTGTTATCTTCATATGTTTTATGCAGAGCTTCGTGTTACTTCTATTTTCATAATATTAGATTAAGAATAAATACCGTTCGAAACAAGATATGTCAGAGTGTTCGAATCACAATATAAATATGAAAGAGAGGTTGATCAGCTGAATATAAAAGAATTCAAAAATGCAAGAAAATCAGATTAAGTCTTATCAGAAAACATGTTTAAAACATAGAAGTAATATATATTTCCATAAAAGGACACCCAGGTAATCACTTACATACATTATTTGTTATGCAGCACTCATCTTACATTCAGGCAATATAATAGTACATCAATAACAAAAATAATCTTTTTTTTTAATTCAAGATTTTACTCACCATCAGTCATATCGCAGAACCATAAACTTGAAGCATCTGAATAAAAGAAATAATAAACCATTAAAAGTAATGCGTGTCATGTTACGAATAATTGTGAAACTTCCGAGTCTATATAACTGTAAAGGCTTTTAAAAATATTATTTCATATAGTCTTTCAATACTTTTATTCAATAATTTTAGTGTATTATTTCTAATATATAATATAAGATTAAAACTTTATGAGCACTTCAATCTATAAAAACATCTCGAAAAGCATTTTACCTGTCTGCTGAATTTAAGATTTAAAAAAGTATGTAAATTGATATTTATCAATTTAAAATGAATGTCTCAAGATACATAAAAATCCCACCTGAAATCCAATTTGAATATATTGTTAACCAACTTTTATTCGCATGCGAGAAATTTTCGTGAAGTTCGCGAGAACCTCGTAATCGCGAATATTTCTCGCCGCGAAACGGTACTTTAAGCATCTCTTTCTTTTTAAAATAGATTGAAAAATATATCTGATCGCGAAAATTAATCTTCTTAAACTAGTTTACCCCTAGTTAATCGCGAAATAAAGTCGTCGTGAATAAAAGTTGGTTTACAGTATTGTGGTATAGTATAGAAGAAAACAATTTGCTCAAACGTAGATATGCCATCTTTCTGTTCCTCGTAGAGTTATCTTTCCTTTAAGTTATCATATTATATTGGGGGAAATCTTTATATTTTTACAATTGTTAATTCCTTGCCCAGGTTTCCTGTTGCGAGATTTATTTTACACAATTAAATGCAATATGTAATGGGTGTAGTCGTTTGTTAAGATTTTTATATATTTCCTTCCAGCATATAAAAGCTCGTTTAAATTGCCTTACACTTCATGTGCACTTTAAAACTACCAGCATATATTATCTTGTGAATATGAAACCAGGCACGCTAAGCTAGACGTAAACATACACAATCAATTTGCAACTTTGTTTTTATTTTCACGTCCTTTGAGATTTTAGAGAAAATAAAAATATAAAACAGTAAATGTTTCAGAATTTTGAATTTTGTATAAGAATACTGGTGATAATTTTTGTCAAATTTTGTGCAAACCATTCACGTTGTTTTAAATCTATGTCATCATAAAAGAAAAGTATCAATTATTACCTGCCCAAGTAATCACGGACACTATATAAACAAGTGTAAATCTCATCATAGAGGAAAGAAACGCCATCTGTAAGAGAAATGAGATAAAAAGATTCCCAATATAAACACTGTGACGTAATTTCCAGTCCACCCAAATACACACAGAAAACAGTGTTTATTTCTTATGACAAAAGTCTTGATTTAAACAAATTATAATTCCATAGATACAATTAAAAAGAAAATGTATTACCTTTGATAGGAAGACTCGGAACTTTGTTGTTACATTTGTAATGTCCTCCAAGCTTCAACCAGGAAGAAAAGAAACTGACGATGTTCTATAAATATACACAATTCTGCGTAAACAAACCGGTCTATTGCATTTCAAAACCTCGAACGAGGTTTTAATAATTCACCGACATTTTTTTTTATCACATTGCAGGTATTCGAGAATCCTCGTTCCGCTAGAGAGGGTATGATGCTTTATATCCTGATCGATAATTTAATCTCAAATCAATAAAGCATTGATGCAGGTGCACAGGCTTAAATAAATCAATACATTCAGAAATGAGGTCTTTGTGCAAATGCATTTTTAAACCTCAGCATCAGCTTGCTCTTCTGATGACGTTTTAAGATTATCTTATTTTAAAAGCTATAATTTTTCTTACATCGTATAACAACGAAATAGAAAAAAAAATTAATCGACTTTTCTTTTTTAAAACCAGTTATTTATTCAGCTTTGCATTGTTTAAATGAGCTTTAAAAACCTGACGATTAAGTTCAGAAAAGTAATTTTTCTGCAATGCTGTTAACAAATATATCACATCCTTAACAATTCAAGCATTTTTACGGAAGTGTATTACTGCCAGTTAAAACATAAGTATAACATCATCTTTTGTTCTTTTAATACTTTCTATTTCTTGCAAGACCCAAAACATTCCAATAAGTTACCTGAAACTGTCTAAGTTAAAAAAAATATTGGATGGCTACAGGTAACTCACTGGATTAAGAAAACACAACACAAATAAACACAAATAGATATTTTTTAGACAATGAATCTAACATGTTTCACAATCTAATTAAATAATCTATTTCAAACTAAAACTTTGTAACTATTCCAATAAATGATGAAACGTACATTTCAATTCACAATGAACATCAAAACTTAATTTAAAGGAAATATTTCTGAATTTTATTGGAATGAAATTTGCAACAACAAAACACGAGGGGATATAAGTTCTCCTCGCAAGAATCAATCACTCATTATTTCTCACTACTTTGAATGATTTGCTCATTTTCTGCAGTCGCACATCCATTGTTTTTTTTCTACTACAGGAATGCGAGGGTGTTGCTTCAATAGTCTTGCCATTCCCTCTCCCGCTTCCTTCCTTCGGCGACAAAAAGTTTCAAATTTCTTTGATTTCTTTATCACTTGACACCCTGACGCCCTTTAGCATGAAAATATCAATGTTGGGTACTGTGTTATATTCTCTCTGTCACTTAAAGAACAAAATAAAACTGCCCTTTATGATTTTACTCTGATAAACCTCTTCTAAATTATCAAAATATTGTTGATTTAATTGCGGAAATCTTTCTATAATCTCTTTGTTTCTCTTCATCCTTGAAATGCTTTGACCAAAAGTTAATAAATATTAGAAGGAAAAAAGTCCACTTTGAGCTCAAAGTACATTTTCTTGACACTTCGGGGCTCAAAATTCAAAATATGACTTTGCCAAAGACGTGCATAGCTCTTCATATCTTTGTTTGTTTTGCGAAAGACGTGCATTGCTCTTCATATCTTTGTTTGTTTTGTATAATAAATATGCTTATTCCCTCGGAAGAAGACATGCTTTTCAACGTTCATAATGACAACAAAATGGTGTTGAAATCTCATGCCTTGTGACTGAATGTTCTTTAGTCAGTCAATTAAAAATTCCACGTACATGTAACTGTCCACTAAGTTAATAATTACGATGAATGTAAGTTTCTTTTGAATTAAAATAACCTTCATCTGAGAGAGTCCAGTAAGTAGACAGTACTTACTTAATACAATGGATGAGAAAAAGTTCTTTGAGAGTACATTATGAACACAATAGCGTATATGTTTTAAGTAGGTTATAGGCCTCAAGCTTTCCATTCTGTGAGAAGACAGAATTACGGTCCTCCAACACTTCTTTCTTCACAGAGAATAGACAGTCTTTGGCCTATAACCTTTACTTAAAAAAAATATCATACATACCAGATACTAAGTCGTTACCGCTATTATGAAAATAATTGTCGTACATTCGAGATAATCAGTCATACAGTGTATTAACGACATATCTGCATGCATTTTAAAAGATAAAACGAGATAGCTCAAACGACTCACAATAAGTCGTACGACTATTGACAAAGTTATTGAAAGTCAAAATAGTATCAGATATTTTGGATCGCCATGTACATGTATGACATACTAGTTAGTTATAGCTTTTCGATTCAGATAAAAGAGGGATAAGGGTGGGATAACATGGGACAAATATTTATATAATTCTTGCATTATATATACATACAATTCATGTATTTAGGAATTTTTTTTATATAATTCATGTTTATGTATTCAGGAAAGTTTTTTTTTCAAATAACTTTATCTAGCAAGGCCATGCAGAAGCAATTCGAATTTCTTTAATTAATTAAGCTTTACTATGTCCTGAACCAATTGACCTAGGGCACGGTTTTGATAGCAGCAAAACATTTTTAGAATAAAGAGGGAAAGGAAATTCTGAAAAAAAGTAAATAATTTTCTTCTCAATTCGATGGTGTAATCTATGTTTAATTTTCAGTCTTTAAAAAAAGATAGAAATATTAACTAAAGTCGAGTCAAAAAAAAACATTTTTTAATAAAAAGTGAAGAAATGGGTTATTTTCAAAATCATTCCAAAATCATTTCTAAAGGAATGAATTTAATATTTAAAGAGGCTTGAGTTTCTAAATGATACGTAATGTAGAGAAATCAGGTCTATTAACAGGTCGTTTTAATTCTCGCAGTATTACATTTTAGTTGCACCCAGTTATTAGGTAGCCTATATCTTTTTATTTAATTCATATAAGACAGATTTATTTTACAAATGCAATATGGATAGAAGAAAATATTTACTGTGACAATTTACGTGGCCATTTCAATATATTGACGATAATTTTCAATTAACAACAGTAACTCCCTTTCACTAGTCAGTATGATACATGTATATCCCGGTGATCTTGAAATAAAAGACATCATATTGTTTGACACACGTCATATATTTTATATTTGGATATTTGAAAGACATCAAGAGTAACCTAACAACAAAGCTTTATACCAAGCGTAATGATTTTAACTATCAAGTGAAATACTATAATTTAAAGATGTAGTTAAAATACTATACCATTATTGCTGGTTTTTAGTCAGTCAATTACAAAATTTAGCCATCGTACATGTAACTGTCCGACTGAAAGTTAATAATTACAATGAATGTAAAGTTTCTTTTGAATTAAAATAATTGTTTTATTATATGATTCACTGATAAAATGATACAGCTCATTACTAATACATTTTATACGTCCTAGCCAAATTCAAGAGAGTAGCAGAATTAAAATGTTAATAAACCTTACCAGTCGTATCAATTTTAAATTTTTTTTAAAAAATCAATTTTAGTTGCCATGAAAGAAATATAAAATGTCAGACATTTTATAGGATAGATTTTTAAAGGAAGGAGTACATGTATTATCAGGGAAAACTAACAGCCAAAAAGAAAAAAAAAATTGTTGTTCAGTAAAAGTGGGGGGGGGGGGTTACCGCTATTCACCTAAAATATATATTCGCTTATGTTTTGTTCACATGAAAATAAAAATCATAGTCGTTTAAACAGCTTTTTAAAACAATTTGTATCAATTTGGAATTTCCATTCTATTTTTAGATCAATGTAGAGGAAATAAATCCTTGTATTGACCTGGAACGTCACGTGCAGGTCAATACAACATAATATTTTTCTAACATAGTTGGATCTCAGCCAATCAGAGAGATGGAAATTATTCAATCATATAATAAAAGTTGTTATTAGCACTGCGAACATTTTTTCCCCATGTAGACAATTAGTCCATGATTATAAGGTATTAATTCTCGTTATATTTTCTTTTCTTCATAAAAATAGTTATAGAGCACTCGGGATATATACTTCTCATTTGTGCAGCAATGTGCCCTTAACATCTGCATATATGTAGTTAATATCTCTAAGTTAATTCGATACCCAAGTGCATGCCTACTTTTGAACAATTCATTAACGAGGTAAGTTTTTTGACGAACAAGTTGATGAAACAAGGATTTCAATAATCTTGTTTAGAGTCATCATGAAGGAAATTTGCTAGTCTATGCAATGATATTTTCAGCAAACACAACATTTCATTTATTAAATTCAGATTGGCATTTCTATACTTATAGTTTGGCTATCATTTGCACACTAAATTTTCTACAGATCTTTCCGACCGTGACAACGACCATACTTTGGATGTAACCGGTAAGCAGGCGATTGTCATTCCCCAGGCTACCTGATCTTCCTCATGTTTTTCTTGCGTAGTTTGTTTTTAAAGTTCGTATTGCTCTGCTCCTAAATTTTTTGTATAAATTGACTGTGAGACTGAATGCCTTTTTGCTATCTCATTATCTCACGAAAAATGAAATAACCTTTTTTTCTGTATTAAGTATATATTTTTACATAATACTTTTAGATTTCGTCATTGTTTCAACTAATAAATATGTTGGAATGATGTCTGAACCTCATGCTTCTATTTAATTTCCCTCACACTTTCTCGCCTATAAATCAGTTAGTTTGACCGGTCGTCTGAGGATGCTCACTCCTACTCGGCACCTGATCCCACCTCTTTTATTTCTGAGGGGTCCGAGTTCACGTCCTCTTTACAGAATTCTATTTACTTGTCAATACAACGTAATCTTTCTTCTCATTTGTTCCATTATTAAACGAGACTTTTTTTTTCCAAATCCTCTCTTTGACAATGAAGCATGCTTCAAATAAGGAATCCAAAGATGAATGTTTGACGAGGTTCTAACTTCTTATTTGCTTTGTTGTGAATGGATTTTAAATGGAGTTTTGAAATGTATTTGACAAAAACCATTTACATGGAATATATGAAGATAACGAAGAGTATTCAAGCTAAAAGTTGTAAAACAAAACACATTTTAAGCAGAGCAAACACGGACCTCCAACGCACCAAAGGTGGGATCAGGTACAATGGAGGAGTGAGCATCCCCTGCTGACCGGTCACACCCGTCGTGTGCTCCTTATCATGATCGGGAAATAACAGGAAAATCCGGCGTCAATATAGTGTATAAATAATGGACTATATATTTTATATCAGCATTGGACTTATTTAATGATAAACTGTGTTTGCTGACAAGCTCATTGTATCGACCATAGAACTTACGAAACGATGACTTTAAACGAGGCTACTGATAGTCTTAGTTTCATCAGTATAAATGTGAAAGTTTCCAAATATATCATTATAAACGGTGTTTTGATGAAAAAAGTTTAACGTTCTTCTTTTCTTCTTTCATTCATACAGTAAAAACTTGTACAACCAGTTCCATTGTTTGATTATCAAAAGAATCCAAATTGACAATATGAAAAAATAAAAATATGGTTTAACAGGATTGCACAGTCTCTGAGAAACAAAATATATATTTAAAATTTTCAACTTTCATCCATTGTGATTTTCTGGAAAAATAAATGATCACTCTCTGATATATACTCTCTCGATTAATGATGGCGTCTCCATATGAGTGAAAAATTCTCGAGAGGGACTTTAATCAATCAAACAATAATAGTGAACATGTTAAGATTTTTTCTGGAAATGCATGGAAAAACACATGCATGAAAGAAACATTGAAAAAAAAACAAGTCCATAGTAAACTCCAAAATAGTCTTTGTAATGATAGCACTTTTTTTGAATGAAAATCATTACTTTTTGTACATGGAATATAAAATGAATTATTCAATACTTTTGCAAACTGCACTGAAATTAGAAAAAGTTTACATGAATAGTCTTTGTAATATAGCACTTTTTTCAATGAAAATCATTACTTTTTGTACATGGAAGATAAGATAAATTATTCAATACTTTTGCAATCTGCACTGAAATTAGAAAAGTTTACATGAATAGTCTTTGTAATATAGCACTTTTTTCAATGACAATCATTACTTCTTGTACATGGAAAATAAGATGAATTATTCAATACTTCTGCAATCTGCGCTGAAATTAGAAAAGGTTACATGAATAAATTTCCTTTATGCATCAAAACGTTTAATCTTATAGTTTCTGGCCGTTAAGAGTTTGTTTACCAAAAGAAACCCCTCTGACACAATCCCGGATATGTAATACACAGAGGAAATTTGGGGGTCGTTGTTGTTTTTGTTGTAACAGTTGTTGTTGTTGGGGTAGATTTTGTTGATAGCGTTGTCGAAGTTGTTTCATGCTTTGTGCCGTTTGACGTCTGTTCAAATAAAATAATCATCAGATTTTATTGAAATTTTTAACTTTTGTACTGAAAACTTTGCCCAATACATGAAAACTTGTGCAATACATAAAAATCAAGGTTTGTTAAATGACATATTCTAAACAAATATCACTCCATTTGAATTGTTAATTGAATCTATCCGATTTTAGATTGCAATATGTAAAACACTGTAACAAGATATTTAAAGAATTCAAGACTGTGTTTGTTTCAGAAGTCTATAATACACTTTCATTTACAATATTTGCCTGGACTTCAATTGAAATACAGGGAATGACTTTAAGTAATAAAAGTTTTGATTTTGTGAGCTTTTAATTTTTTTACTCCTGCAAAATTGCTCCTCCATTTTTTTTTTATTTAAAAGACGATAAAAACGGGAACATATGTCACATTTTAAAATCTTTTATAACATTTTGATTGATACTTGTCAGCATCATTATTTACAATAAAAAAAATAAAGGAGGGAAACTGATACCCTTTTGTAAAAAATGCACAATTTGAAAAAAAAATGCTGTAACGTACGATTCGGTTTAAAAATCGTGCAAGGGGGCATGTTTTAATATAACAATAACATTTTGATAAATTAGCACGATTATTTACAACAAACAAGTATGAAAGAAGGAAACTTATACCTTTGTGTAATGAATGCACACAGTGCTCTGGTCCGGATTCCCACAGCTCGAGTTATCGTCCATTCTATACAGGGTACAATTGACCATGTTGGAGTTCTTACAGACACTAAAGTCTATGCAGTTGGGTTCTGCTGCACACATAAAACAACATTTCATCAAAGACGTGTCCTTATTCGTCGTCAAATGAAATTCTTGACCATTATTAAGGTAACAGGAATACCCTTCAACAACTGCAAAAGGGATGATTACTACCAACAGGCATAGAAATACTTGTCTCAAGATGGCCACGGTCATATTTTTTCTGCTTTGCTAAAACGCTCAAGTATTCAGAGACAAGGAGGAATGGTATTTCTCAGAGATGTTCTAAGCTGGGATTAATATACCTATGAGCTTCTTTTATACACAATTTTTATGCAATGCAGGGGACTGCTTTGGAATATCTTAGGAGTCATTTGTCTGGTAAACAGTTTTTCGAGTCAATATCATTCTTTTAATCCGTGTTTGCTTAAAATGTTTTCAACGAAAATACCCGGAGATCTTTTGGTTCACTTGGTCCATTTTGACTCACTAAGAGAATCCCTTTTTGCATAATTGAATAATTGTAGGATTGACTACATGAATTATTATTTTATTATTCGACAAAATATTCTTAAAATGAAAAAAAGATACTGTATTTAATATAGATGTGTTCATTAGAAAATCTGCGTGTCATTAATATATTATTTTATATTCATTTCTAGATGAGGAAAATTACTGTATACAAGTTCAGTTTCGCCCCGTGATATTTTCGCCCTTTCACACTTGCAAACGATTTGCCCCGTTTTAAATTCGCCAAGTCACAGTATTGTTCAAGAAATTATGCCGTGTTCTTTGAATACGCCCTGTTTTAAATTCGCCCACTTGTGCCTTGGGCGAAAATAAAACGGGCTCGAAAATCTCCCTGTATACAGCGTTTCAATGAAGAGAATCCTTTTAATTTAATTAAGGTGAAAAAAACGTTCTATTCTAATTTACATGAACAAATTTACTTGATTAAAAGGGTAGAAAGATAAGATAAGATAAGATTTTTCTGAATTCTTATTTAACGTTGAAATCCCTTTTATATCAAGTAAAGTGTGAATTGTCTGCCTCGGTTTACATGTAAAACTGGTCGTATTTGAAGCATGCTCTTAAGTAGCAATTACCGGTAAGAAATAAGCTAACCTTACATTGATATCGTAATATTTTTATGACTTAATGACTTAATATACTGTAGAAGTACTTTTTTCCGCGTGGTAGTAATTCACGCTTTGCACGCGGTCACACATTTTCCGCGGAAATTTGTCCAAGCGTACTTAATATGAATGTAAGGCATATAGTGACAGTCTAAGAAATCCGCGTAATTTTCTACCCGTGGATTAAACAGAAATTGAGATTCCGCGGAATTATGACCCCGTGAAAAAAAGTACGTCTACAGTATATTAACAGAGCTATTCGATATTTTATTGGGGTTCACCGTTTTGCTCCTACATTGGGGGTTTATGGAGACACTGGATGGATTCCAGGTCAATATAGACGTTGGATAAATGTAATCAGATATTGGAATAGAGTTTTATCCTTTGACAATGATCGAATTACAAGAATTGTATTTGAAGTTGATTACAATAAGTGTAGGAATAACTGGTGCAGTGATTTGAAAGATATATTACACCATCTAGAGCTGGATTACTATTTCGAGTCAAAGCTTATACATGTAGTAGATATAAATATGGTCCAATCAAAAATACACAATTATTACTCAAACCTTTGGAGCAATGAAATTTTAAGCATTCCCAAACTGCGGACATATGTTAATTTTAAAACAACGTTTGGTAGGGAAAATTATGTAGTACGTGATATGCCTAAATATTTACGTTCAATTTTAGCACAATTTAGATGTGGCATTTTACCTTTACGAATAGAAACTGGTAGATATCATGGTGAATCTGTTGAGGATCGAATTTGCACACTTTGCTTTAGAAATAATGTAGAAGACGAAATTCATTTTTTTACTGCATTGTCCTTTATACTCTAAATATTGATCAGAACTTTTTGAAAACACCGGCATTAATCAAATGTGGTGGTCAGATATGGATTAACTATGTGTACTTATTTGAAATTATCCTAGACAGGTTGCAAAGTACTTGTATTTTTTTTATTTATGCGAAGACATGTCCTTTATGTTCAGAAAATAATAATGTACTTCAATGTCATTTTCATCAACGAATAATCCTTATAACAGACACTTATAATCTTACCATACAAAATGTATAAATATATATTTATCACAAAATAGATCAAAAGATAAAAAAAAACATACGCAGAAGGAAATTTAATTATCAAAGACTTTTGTATCTTAGTTAAGTAATCATTACATCATTTGATTAGTAAAGACTTATTTCCTAATTGTGTTCGGTTTCTACTTTCTTGGAAATCAATTTTCAACCTTCCACCTGAGCTATTGCTAATTGGTGATGATTTCGTTTTAGGCGGGTCTAATTTTGGAAAAAAGTCATTATCACCGGAAGGAACTAGGACGAGTGAGTCGTTTTTGTTCTCGTAAACATCAGTTATCCAAACATTTTCTTTTCAATTTTATACTTAAACTATGATGCTCTTTCACCATTCAGAATTGTACTTCACCAGTCTAATTGGTCTCATTATTTATCCTTTTCTTTGTTTCTGCTCAAAGCCTTAAGCTTTCTACGACATTAACATTTACCTTGAAAATGATATTTCTTTAGCAACGCAACCAAAATGGTAATCATGTATGTTACAAACTTCCTATTCTTGAGTCAAAATAAAGTTATTAAACATTCCAAAATACTCGGAACCAACAAAATGGATTTTTAAGATATATATATGTTTATTCTGAATTACATACAAAAAATATCGAGGCAAAACTTCTGCTGACGTCCTCTGTTAATACCTTACCTGGGTGTCAGGAGCTCCCTGTATCGGTATCATTTTTTTTTTCAATATCTAATTATCAAAATTATATATAATAGAAAAAGAAAGAAAAAACATGATTATATATCATTTCTGACATTTCATTTTCATATATAAGAATCAATATCTAATTGCAATACAATTGCAGTTATTTCTCTATCATTGTAGGTTTTATTTTTATTTTTTTAATAAAAACCTTAAGAATTTGAAAGCTATTCAATGAAAACCTTAAGAATTTGAAAGCTATTCTTGTTGGATGTCAAGCAAGATGTATAATATTGACAAGGTCTTGTCTATTAACACTGGTTATAATTTCCATTCTGATGTCGACATGATATATCTCGGTATACGTAAACAAAAACATTTTAGGGAGTCTGACACAGTTATATTATACTTGGATATTTTACTTGAAAAAGATGAAATGGTAATCTAACAATTATCAAATCTTTGTGGTAAACGTAACGACTTAACTTTTCAATAGTCAGCTTCCCTTACATAAGCAGCATTTTTTTCCATTACCTGTAAAGGGTTTTATACCTCTCAGTTGAGTTTCTAAATTGAGAAAAGTAACCTACAGACAGGTTGATGTAACAAGATTACCAGCAGTCTCGTTTAAAGTCATCATTCCGTAAGTTTTATGGTCGATACTATGACCTTGTAGGCAATTGAAACATATGGAGATAACAAACAATATTCCAGATCAAAGGTCCATAAATGAATACGTACAATATAGAAGCAGAGCAATCACGGACCTCTGAAACATCAAAGTTGGGATCGGGTGTCATGGAGTAGTGAGGATCCCCTGCCGACCGGTCACACCCGCCGTGTGCTCCTTGTCATGTTCGGGAAATAACGGAAAAAAGAACTATATGCGGTATATTGCATATGTTTGCCCCCACAAAAGTCAAATTTTGAAAACTTCCTGAAATGTGCTGAATTCAATAAATTGTACGAGAAATATAAGTTAACAGAAAATATTATAGTTCCAGAGCAGTGTATTCACAATTTCTGTTTTTATGACGTCACAAACTAGTCCGATTTTATATCCTTTTCCAGAAAGAGGACAAAATGGACAAAATTTCAACAATTTAAGCTTTAAAATTTATAGAGCGCATGTGTGTTCAGGAACAATATTGACATATTTCATTGATATTATCATTCTACACATTATATCAAAATATTTATCCTGAACACACATGCGCTCGGTGACTTTTATTCAAAATATCGACGAAATATGTACATTTTTCTGCAAAATTCATAAAAAAACTGAAATTACGTCATATTTGTGACGTCATTACGTACATATGACGTCATTACTTATGAAATTATTCTGTGCTTTGAAGTCAGCATATACTCCCCTGTTTAAGGACTTAATTAAATATTACTCCATCAAAGTTTGATTTTGGGGGGCAAATGTTGGTTAATACCGCATATAGTTCTTTGTCGTCAATTCAGTGTATAAATAGTGGACTAACAATAAGTATGAAAAACGTCAGCCAGCAACCCACTGTAGATCTGTGTTGCATTAAAATAATTCTCGTTTCCCTTCAAATTAATCGTGCCTAACGCACCCCCCCCCTTATTTTATATCTTTCCAAGTTATATTGCTTTGGGTCTCTATGTCTATTATTAATATCCAGTTATATTTCTGAGTCAGCAAGAAAGAACTAACTGGACTAATGTAGGAAAATTATGTAGAAAAAACGGTTTATCTATGGTAGATTTACCCCCACCCCCTTTTTATTTATTTGTTTATTTATTTGAATTTCATTTCTTTTTTATTTAATTTTTAGGTAATTTGAAAAAAAAATATTGTAAAATACTTACTGCAGAGATTACAAAAAAGATGAATGAGCACCTATACTCTTTAACCCCCCCCCCTCCCCTTTCAGCATGATTATGCTGTTCCTGTATTGTTGGCAATAACTTTAAGAGTTTTCACATTCCAAAATTTGTAAACTGCAGAACATGTTTTCTGATATTTTGTAATGTATCTTGCCAGTTCTGAAGGAATGAGGTTATACATGTACCACTTATTTTTGAAACCAAGCTCTTCCAAGGATCATTTAAAATTGATTAAATCTTGTATATACTAATTACCTTTCAAGCCAAGTATATACTAATTACCTTTCAAGCCAAGAAAGACAATAGGGTGCTTTGTATTTACCCCTAAGCATTTGTAAATGTAGATGGACTGCACCAGATATGTAAGACACATATGACTAAAACCTTTATTCTAAATCCCCTCCCAGCTGATGCTCTATCAAAAATGCATGATCTCATCACACCTTAAGCTTCCTACTTTGTGAATTTTAGGGAGGGTACCCCCCTCCCCCTGCAAAAATATGCTATAGAATAGGTTATTTAGACTTCAAAATTCCTTTTAAGGCTGTAAAAAATGGATATATGATAGAGAGCATGAAAATTAATATGCTACGTCAGTGGAAACCTATCCTTTATCTAATACCCTAAAATATCTAATCTTAGTACTATGAAACTTTAACTCCTACACACATGTGGATTTGTAATTGTATACCCTAGCTAAACTGTATTTGTACCCACTAGCTAATACATGGATGTAAACTACATGTACATATGCACCGACTAATGCATCTTAATCCCATATGAGATTAATCTGTAATCATAAAATAATTATGCTAACAGCTCAAATGAGGGATAAACACATATCAGATTACATGCCAATGGCAATTGAGTTTGAACTGATATTTTCAATGAGGAAATGCCCCTGATATATGCATATGTGTAAGCTTTTATTTATTCATTTATTTATTTATTTATTTACTGTAACATAACCTGTGGAACAATATGTGTCTAACACCCCCCGCCTTCCTAAAGAATTTGTATCTCCTATACTGTTAGGTAATCTCGCATTAAGTGTTTTTTATTTTCATTTTTTTTTTTCTTATTATTTTATAATTCCTGATAAATAAAACCAGTTACCTAGACAATTTACCCTTTGTAAATTTAAAATCTGTGAATATAGAATTTTAACTGAAGAAACTTTTATCTGTGTGAAGTAGCAATTTTTTTTATTTTACAACTTAGAGACACCGCAGAAACCAACACTGACAAAAAATTAAGCCCCAGTTTACACCTTATAAGTCTTATTATAACCTTTTTTTATTTTATTTATTTACTGATTTATTTATTATTATTGCATGACCATTCATGCAGCATATGCCATAAGGAAAAAACATAGAAAGAACCAGCACTGTGAGCCTTATTCAAATGAGCCTGCATTTTGACTGTATCACCTGCAGAACTCTGTAATTTGCAAAACTGAATAACTTGAGTACAATTGATAAAAGTTCAGGGACTTTTAAGTTGCATTTCCTATTTTAAGGTTTACTTTCCCTAATGAGAAAGAAGGAATAAATGTTAATTTCTAATAATCTTGACAAGTTTTTTACAGTGCTTCAATTAGCCTATAAATTATTATTATTTATTTAATTTCTTTTTATAGTGTTTTATTTGTAGAATTATATTTAAATACCTAAAACTCTCTTCTTGTATAAATATTAATAAACAAGTGACTAGACCCATATGTTTTTAGAACATTGTCAGGAAATAAAAGCCCATGCTGAAATTAATCTCTGTGTAAATAATCAGCATTTGTGAAATAATCTATATAATAATTTTAGTAAAACAAGTTTATCTGATTTTTCATGTTAAATTAAGATGGTACAAAACTTTTCATTTACTAAACACAATTATATAAAATGCAAGGCTTTTATGCAGTTAAGGGGTGAGAAGATATTAAATGTATGTGTTTATATTGTGATATCAATTCAATTCAATAGTTTATTCTCGTAAACCGTACAACAGTATAGAGAAAATACAAACACAAATTATGTACAATACATATAATACAGCATGCGTGAGAAAAATAAAGCCAACAATAAAAAATGACAGTTTCCTAAATTAAGCAGCCAACTCTCTCAATAATAAACCCAATAGATTTACATAGTGTAACTAGTTGAAATTTATTGTTTTAGATTAAATAATGTTCGGACTCAAAACTTTAGTATTTGTATGGTATACATTAACCTGGAGGGGTAACTCTCTTATTAACTATAGTAATGAATTTATAAAGGTTATTGATAACGGATACTTTTTTACATGAAAATAAATTTGAAAACTTGAAAGCACTTGGTCGAGTTGTATATGTTGATGGGATTAACAATTTTCTACTTTCATGTAGAGCTGGACACGACATAATGTAATGATATTCGTCTCCAATATCATTATTACATAGAGTACATAGTCTTTGGTTTGAGGGTATATTACTCCATCGGCCTATTTCTATGGGTAATTTATGATTACTGGTTCTAAATCTTGCTAATGTAACTATAGTATTAGTTGACACATTGATATTTAAATACTGCCTAGATGTAAAATTACTATTTGTGAACAACTGATAAATTTTGCCTTTGCTTGATGC
Source organism: Saccostrea cuccullata (assembly GCF_032062105.1). Taxonomy (NCBI): domain Eukaryota; kingdom Metazoa; phylum Mollusca; class Bivalvia; order Ostreida; family Ostreidae; genus Saccostrea; species Saccostrea cuccullata. The sequence continues at coordinate 47,705 of NW_026919895.1, forward strand.
ATCACAATTTGAATTCCAGTTTTGTATGAATTGATCAATGAGTGTTTGCTTAATTATATTTAACAACCATTTTTCATTTTCTACATTTTGAGACATCCAGACATAGTTCAAACCACATTCTTGTAAAATATTTTGTATACATTCAATCCATTTAGAACTACAATTAATATTGTTGTACATTGATGAACTGTATAGAAAACTATATAAAATGTGACATAATTTTGTTTCTTTACATTTCAACAGTTTTACCCAAAATTTTATCATTCTCATTTTAATATTTACACTCAATGGATATCTACCAAGCTCGCCATAAACCATATAATTTGGAGTAGATGTCTTAAGATGAAGTATAAGTTTACAAAATTTTAGTTGAAGTTTCTCAATAATGTTTACATTTTCAAATCCCCATATCTCACAACCATATAAAAGGATAGGGATAACCATTTTATCAAACATATCAATTTGACAATCAATGGACAAATTTAATTCTCGTGCTTTTTTTATTATGGCGTACATAACTCTTGTTGCTCTTTGCACACTATATTTTCTAGTACTATAAAATGAACCAGTTCTTGAAAAAAACACTCCTAAATATTTAAATTCTTTTACAATTTCAATCTCATTATTATTGTAAGTAAATACTACATTAGAAGATTGTCTGCCCTTACCAAAAATTAAAATTTTTGTTTTATCAACATTCACTTGTAATTTCCATTTTTCACAATATTTTTGAAAACAATTGAGTTGATATTGGAGATCTTCCTTAGTTTCAGACATCAATACAGTATCATCTGCGTAGAGCATAATCATAATTCTTAAGTATACATCTAGCTTTTGTTCAATTTCTTCAGACAGATTTTTCAATCCAATAACATTTTTCTCTATTAAGAATTCTTCTAAATCATTTAGATACAAAGCAAAAAGAAAAGGAGACAAATTTTCACCCTGGCGAACTCCGTTTTGACAAGGAAAATATTCAGAAAAATCATTGTTATGAGATATTCTAGACTTACAATCATTATACATATTAATAATAACTTTAAAGCATTTTCCCGTTATATGATATTTTACAAGCTTTTTCCACAGTCCTACTCGCCATACTTTATCAAATGCAGCTTTAAAATCAATAAAGGCACAATATAATTTCTTTTTCTTAAATAATGTCAGTTCTATCAATGAATGAAGTACAAACATGTTATCAATGGTAGAATAATTTGCCCTAAAGCCGCTCTGGTTTTCCTTAATAAGGTCAATATTATCCGCATATGTGGTCATTCTTCTACACAATACAGATGTAAAAACTTTTCCAAGACAACTTAACAACGTTATAGGACGATAGTTTTGTGGATCAGTATAACTACCTTTTTTCTTATAGATTGGTTTTATATTTCCAGCTAACCATGCCTCTGGGACAATACCTGTATCAAATACTAGATTAAACAATTTTACATACAGCGACACCATAACGTTAATAGAAGATTTAATGTACTCATTTATAACAGTATCAGGTCCTGGAGATTTATTGTTTTTAATTGTCTTCACCACACTCAGAATTTCATCTGGGGTAATAGGGTCATTAATAAAGGAACTATCAGCAAACGATTCCACAATATGATTGTCTAGTTCGTCATCTGAACCTTCTGATTCGTGTTCATTTTCATTAACATTCTTAAAATAATTATAAAAATCTACAATATTTATGTTATGGTGCTCTTTAGGTCCTTTACCATTTACAATATTCCAATATTCTTTTGGGTTTGAACTTCTTAGTTTTTTGATTTTACGTTGCAATTTAGCTCTATAATCTTTGTATGCTTTATTTAGAGTAGATTTATATTTTCTTTGGGCATCGTCCAATTGTTGTTTGAAAATATTAGATCCATATAATTTGTATCTACGTTTAGTTTTTCTACAAAATTTTCTTGCCTTGTAGCAATCATCGTTAAACCATTGTTTAGTTCTTTTATTTCTATCAGTATCAAAAGTGCGTGGTAAAAATGTACCAAATGTAGTTTTTGCCGCGGATAGTAATAGATTAGCCGTGTTATTAAACAGAAGATCTACATCGCTTTTATGAATTTTATCAGGGTCTGATATTTTGTTGTCTAGAGTTTGCTCAATATTCAGCAGTTCTAGTGCACTTATGTTGGTACAGAATTCATTCGATTTTGTGGGATCCCACGATTTAATTCTTTCTGGTAAATTTCTTTGTGGCACATTTTCTAATTCATTTTCACCACATGTAATACAATTTAGATGACATGTCAGGGGCATATGAATATCCGAGTACAAACAATTAAAATCTAATACATCAAAATGTCTTACAAATTTAAAAAAAATCAGCATTGCATATGAAATAGTCAACAACACTTGATCTTGTAGTTGTAAATTTCCCCCTTTCTTCATCTTTTGGTACTCTACCGTTCATTATATATAAACTATTTGCCTTACAAAAATTCAGTAGCTGATATCCATAAGCATTTGTCTTTTTATCACTATTTTTTCTGTCAATATTTACATTATATGTACCCAACTTGTTAACATCGCTTAAATTATCACAATCTTCATCTAAAGTAATTTCGTATTCAGACAATTCATTTTGTTCAAAATAATCTTTTTTGTCAGACACCCTAGCATTAAAATCACCTGTCATACAAACAAAATCAAATTGATTTATTAAGTTTAAATACTCTAGTTCTATTTCATCAAATGCCTCTGGAGAACTATACAGTGATCCCTGTGGAGGGATATATACAATACCAAATAAAACATCACTTTTACATTTAAACAAATCACCCTTCACCTTTAACCAGTAAACAAATTTACAGTCTGTTTCTATTGGTGTAATAAATTCTGACAAGGATTTGCGAAACCCAACAATTATCCCACCTGATCGGACTCGCGCACATACGTGTCTATTTTTAGATAACAATACGTAGTCTTTCAGCTCAACGGTGTCAAGGTCGTCTGTTTTGGTTTCAGTAAAACATAACAGATCGTAATGGTTCACTAGTTCGGTAAATTCGGGGTAATTTAGACGTCTGTTTATACCGCATACGTTAATAGAAAGTATTTTTAACACTGTATCCGAAGATTTTGTTATAACGTTTTTACCAGGCTGTTTGATAGAATTTTCAAGAGAGTCAGACTCAGAGTTTGATGTTTCACTAAAATATCCGGACGCGTCTTCACAAAACCCTCCATGGTCTTCCTATCTACGACGTCCCGGTCTTCTTCTGGATCCTCCTCGGCCCCCACCTCTGGGTCTCGGTGTAAATTCCGCGGCCGCTGCTGACAGGCGCGGATCTGTATGACGTCCTAGTGGCAATTTTAAATTGTTACCATTCTCTTCTTCCTCGTCTGATTCGTCGGGTGTGAAAAGTTTCCCGTCAATGATAAGTTTATCGAAGATAAGTTGCGCTTTCCTCTCTTGTTGCTTCGCAGCTTTATAATAAGGATAAAGTTTTTTTCTCTTTTCATTAATTTCACGGGGGAATTGTTCACTGATTCCGAATTGTTTATTTTCATCTCCTGCTAATTTATATGCTGCCTTCCTCACCATTTCCTTTTCCTTGAACAGAACAAATTTTGCGACAATTGGCCTCACTTTGTCAGGTACCTTGCGCCCCATCCGATGGACCCTATGAAATTCTACATTTTGATGTATCTCTAATTTTTCTTGCACAAATGTTTTTACTTTGTCTTCACAATTTTCCTCATCAGTCTCAGGAATTCCGTAGAAAATCAGGTTGTCCCTCATTGTCCGAGCTTGTAATTCAATATGTCGACTATTAAGTTCCTTTACCTCAGAACTCAGATTTTCCAATTTTGCTGTTAAATTAGCATTTGATCTTTCAAGACTTTGCATGGATTGTAGTTTGTCTTTGATTTCGTTACCAATGACTTCGTTTTCATCTACCTTATCGCAAGTAAACTTCACACTTTTCTCTAATTCACTCACCGTTTTTTTCAATTCAGTCACATCGCTGGTAACCCCTACCATTTTTTGCTCAAATGAATTGATTTTAGACTCGATTTTGTCAAGTTTGTTCAGCTTTTGAAACATTTGGTCAAGTTTTTGAGCAAGGTTATCAATTTTTGTTCCGTAGTCAGTTTGTGTTATAAAACCCGCAGGCTGGGCTAAGGAAGGGTTGGGGGGTTGATAACCTACAGGGGAAACACTGTAATTCATTGCACTCATTGGATTCATTGCTGAATTTGGATTCATTGTATTCATTGTGTTCAACGGTGTGGAAAAACAAACCCTTAAATCTCTGGCCACTTCACTGAATAGATTGTCACTATCGCTGGACTCCGTCTGAGAAGTACTCAGCACACTAACCTTAGTATGATTTTCCTCATTACTTACATTAATGTCCTTTTTTCTTTTCCGTCCTTTGTTGGACTTCTTACCGGATTTTCCAGAACTCATAGGTACACATGACACACATGACACAATCCGGAATACAATTCCAACGTTAAATTTCAACAAAAAATCACAAAATTAACCTGCCGAAATTTTCAGCGACCATACACTCTCACGCATGCGCACTCTTCGATATCATCAAACCTACTCAATTAAGGTACAGGCCCTGCTAAGAAAATTCATAATTATGTTCATATACACTGGAGACGGCTTCCAAATGAACGAACAGCCTGACCTTCATTTATTTCCTTTATGTATAATTTGAACTAAACCAAATTGTCAATAAAGAATATATAAGCGAAACATGCCTTTGACCCCATCTTACTTAATCTGAACCCTTTGATATATATCAACCAGCAAAGTAGTAGCTAGCCTAGCTAGATATATACAAGTAGTTAATTGAAAAAAAAATTGGCGAATCCTATCCATATCAGCTAGTGAACAATTGAGGTCCTAAATTACTACATGTATGCACACGGGTGAAACACAATAAAGGGGACAGTAAGGTTGCACTTGAGGGTAAAAAATTAATGTCTTTATTTTGGTCCAAAATTTTTTTTTCTAAAAATTAGATTATCTCAAGGATCTGAAACATAAACGGTTTTGTGAAATTCACATTAGAACTTTGTTTTTTACAAGCTGATGATAACCTCATTTACACAGGTTACGGACACTACAAGTGTTGTTGTTTTTTAAATAAATATTGAAAACTGTTTATAAACTTTAATTTTTTCAACTGCTTACAAACAAACAACATATAAAAATACAAAATATGGACAAAAGTTGTACTAAAAAAGGTTGCATTATACTTTAATATGAAAACAGTTCTTACTTTGTTCATTTTTGTTTAAAATGGTAGTATTTCAATTTATGTGAACTCTTTAAAACCAATATAAATAAAGAAAGAACTATTTATAAATAACATTTTTTATGCCTTTGTTGAAATATAAATACTTCCATTAAAATAGGAAATATCATTTTTATTATTTTCTAAAATAATTTGATAGCTTCATTAAGTTACGGACACTACAAGACCCAAATATCTATGATTGGCTTTTGGTTTGTGGTAAAAAAAAACATTTTATAAACTTCTGAACTATTAGAAATCAGATTTAAATGATTATTAAATACAAAATGCATGAAAATTAGATATTGTTTCAAGTAAAAACAATTCACTCGCAGAACTAATGCCAATAGTAAAAAAAATCCAGTTTAAGAAATCCTGAAACTTTTTTTTTTCACATAACTATATATCTGAAGTGTATAAGAGAAGTTCTCTAATTCATTAAAGTTTTATGAAAACTATTTAGAATATAGGTACACTGATCAACGAATTCAATTAACCAAATTTAACAGTTACGGACACTACACAATACTTAAATTTTTCACAGGCTTGAGGATGAAGTTTTTGTTTTTCAGCCCTTTTCCTAACTTTTTTCAGGATTTTATTTGTCGTTTCTGTTTCTCCCGATTTTTTTTTATTTTTCGGATCTCAACTTCATCTGATAAAAGCATACCATAACCAATATACATTGAATAAATATATACACTTATAACTTTATACAGGTGTTATGTGCAAGTAGAAAAGTCAAACCTTGAAGAATAAAGCTCACTTATATTTCTTTAATTTATTTTTTTTATTCTATGAAGCATTCTATTTTTCTTCAAACAGTTAAATATACAATAATTTATCTGAAATTGGTGTAATTTTAGTTGTTTTCTTTTTTGAATTTTTTTGTAGTGTCCGTAACCAAATTACTTCCCTACTGTTTAACATTTTGAATGCAAATTCACTTGCATTTAACACATTTTAAGATATTACCTAATAAGCAACTAGACAATTGATGCAATATATTACAAGAAATATGGATTATGTAACTCATGATGATAATTTTTAACTATTTTTATGTGATTGTGGGTGCCCAGTCATTATTTTAAGTTCTAGCAGTAACGGAAAAAAACACCTAATCTAAAAGAATTCCAGCCAATAAACACCTTTTTATCTCTAAATTTAATAATTCACTGGTTCAAAAATTTATCTGTAAATTTTATGGAGAAAAAATAAAGATATTCATTTTTCAACTTTTGGGTTACGGACACTACACTATATAAGTTATTTAAAATGGGATGAAACCTAACCTTAAATAGAGGAATTCTAACAAGATTTTCTTAAATGTAACACCAGTTGACTAAAACAATGAAAAAATAATGAAATGCTATTTGACTTAAATCCTAGGATGTCAATAGCATCTGCCAATATCAAGGTGATGTAACACCAAGGTTCTTGTATATGGAATGGTGCAATCTGGGTTTCCCAAATAAGTTGCATTATCAAAATGAGAGAAAAAATAAAGTACATTGATTAACTTGTTAAACAAACCTCAGACTTTTGTGAATATACTAGCATTAGTGTTTTAACACAGCCTGTTTCAAACTGCCTCAAGTACAGGTTACGGACACTACAGGATTTTGTAGTGTCCGTAACCACATTTGTGATCATAACAGAGAAACAGTGGTGATGATCTGGAAAATTACAACACATCTCAGCATCTATATGAAATGCCTCTTTAGGAAATTTGTTAAGATATTTGTAGAGCCTTCCAATTTCACATAATTTAAGTGGTTACGGACACTACAGTTTTTTGTAAAAACTTAAATTTCCACATTAAAACATGATGAAATTTCTTTACAATGGTTACATAACCCAACTTTTTTTCTGTAAGTAGCAGAGCATTAATACTGTGTTTTTAGACAATAAATCTGAAAAATTAAATAATATGGACATTATTTCTATTTGGCATAATGAGAGGGGTAAAATTATGTGAAAAATGTATAACATTGCGCCCCTGTTACATTTTCTTTCATATCTTCAAAAGTTGTTATTCAATACTGAAAATTCAAGCACCAAAATAATTTGTAAAATAAATTCTAAAGTCTGATAATGATCAGTGGCATGAAAATGTATGATATTTAACAATTATTTCAATTGAAAAATGCTGTAATTTCAAAGCGCAACCGCATAACGCTGAAAAATAGTCATTTTGGGGGTACATTTTTTGCATTTACTTAAATTCTGTTAAGGCTAGATCAACAAAATTTTGCACACAAGTCCTTTATAAGTATTCCTATAAATGAATTACAATAAATTGCATGTAAAGAAAATAACATTTCTTAAAATCATGTATAACATTGTGGTATTCTAAATGCGCCCTATATTGTGTTTCACCCGACACATTGTTATTGTTCTGGTTGAGTCTGAAGTTGTCCTCCTTGTCAAGCCCCTTAAGAGAAGTGATATCCGAATAGGTGAGGATGCTGCTGGTCCTAATATAACTATTATGTAGATTTGACAGACAATGTACAATTCAACTCGGGTGCATTGAAGTATGATGGAACCCATGCCCCCCAATTTTACAGCCTGAATTGTTCATTGTAATGCTTTCATCCAACTGAAATTTTTGACTCAAAATCTATTTAGTCATAATTCATATTTACTTACCTTGAGTTTTATCATAACATGTGTACAACTGTAAATATGTATAAACAAATACACATCTTACTTGATGTTTAATTCATATACATAAAACGCATTATTGTAATATAACATTCAAAAGCACCACAACTTGTTCTGTATTTTACTTCAAACTATTTTATTTCACAATTGATTACTGGCTTTGTCGCAATTCCATATCTTTCATGCCTCTCTTTGGACCCTTGTTAAAGTTGAATGGCCTTGAATGAAAATTTATATATGTCCCTTTGTGAATGTAGCTAAATAACATTTCTAAAGACATGATGCAATAGATTTATCCTCAAACTTTTATTGATTCTCAATCTGTATTTTTTCCTATTTATTCACTGTTTTAAGGAAAAAGGTAGTATGGCACAGCTAGGGTAGCCCTATCCTTGAACATTTATTTTTTAAAATATCACAAAATATTTCAAATAAACTGATAAATGCAACAAACCAAAAGCTACAAAAGCATACTCATATTGTAAGAATTATAAACATGGATATTCCCATTTCTAAATCCCCTAAAGATAGGTCAAGGGACGTAAGTATCTAAATATAGGCTATCATGTGTACGGATCTTTATTGACCAATGACCTTGAATAACATGGACCGAATAAAGTTGAAGTTCAGAGCTATTTTTACATTAGCTCATTTTGTTCAAATATTATTTAACTAAGTACGCTTTTCTTCATTCAAAATCTGCTGATGAGGTTGGTTATTATTACCATATTGTTATCTCTTGTACCATGTGCCAGTGTTTACGGGTGAAACACAATAAAGGGGACAGTAAGGTTGCACTTGAGGGTAAAAAATTAATGTCTTTATTTTGGTCCAAAATTTTTTTTTCTAAAAATTAGATTATCTCAAGGATCTGAAACATAAACGGTTTTGTGAAATTCACATTAGAACTTTGTTTTTTACAAGCTGATGATAACCTCATTTACACAGGTTACGGACACTACAAGTGTTGTTGTTTTTTAAATAAATATTGAAAACTGTTTATAAACTTTAATTTTTTCAACTGCTTACAAACAAACAACATATAAAAATACAAAATATGGACAAAAGTTGTACTAAAAAAGGTTGCATTATACTTTAATATGAAAACAGTTCTTACTTTGTTCATTTTTGTTTAAAATGGTAGTATTTCAATTTATGTGAACTCTTTAAAACCAATATAAATAAAGAAAGAACTATTTATAAATAACATTTTTTATGCCTTTGTTGAAATATAAATACTTCCATTAAAATAGGAAATATCATTTTTATTATTTTCTAAAATAATTTGATAGCTTCATTAAGTTACGGACACTACAAGACCCAAATATCTATGATTGGCTTTTGGTTTGTGGTAAAAAAAAACATTTTATAAACTTCTGAACTATTAGAAATCAGATTTAAATGATTATTAAATACAAAATGCATGAAAATTAGATATTGTTTCAAGTAAAAACAATTCACTCGCAGAACTAATGCCAATAGTAAAAAAAATCCAGTTTAAGAAATCCTGAAACTTTTTTTTTTCACATAACTATATATCTGAAGTGTATAAGAGAAGTTCTCTAATTCATTAAAGTTTTATGAAAACTATTTAGAATATAGGTACACTGATCAACGAATTCAATTAACCAAATTTAACAGTTACGGACACTACACAATACTTAAATTTTTCACAGGCTTGAGGATGAAGTTTTTGTTTTTCAGCCCTTTTCCTAACTTTTTTCAGGATTTTATTTGTCGTTTCTGTTTCTCCCGATTTTTTTTTATTTTTCGGATCTCAACTTCATCTGATAAAAGCATACCATAACCAATATACATTGAATAAATATATACACTTATAACTTTATACAGGTGTTATGTGCAAGTAGAAAAGTCAAACCTTGAAGAATAAAGCTCACTTATATTTCTTTAATTTATTTTTTTTATTCTATGAAGCATTCTATTTTTCTTCAAACAGTTAAATATACAATAATTTATCTGAAATTGGTGTAATTTTAGTTGTTTTCTTTTTTGAATTTTTTTGTAGTGTCCGTAACCAAATTACTTCCCTACTGTTTAACATTTTGAATGCAAATTCACTTGCATTTAACACATTTTAAGATATTACCTAATAAGCAACTAGACAATTGATGCAATATATTACAAGAAATATGGATTATGTAACTCATGATGATAATTTTTAACTATTTTTATGTCATTTTGGGTGCCCAGTCATTATTTTAAGTTCTAGCAGTAACGGAAAAAAACACCTAATCTAAAAGAATTCCAGCCAATAAACACCTTTTTATCTCTAAATTTAATAATACACTGGTTCAAAAATTTATCTGTAAATTTTATGGAGAAAAAATAAAGATATTCATTTTTCAACTTTTGGGTTACGGACACTACACTATATAAGTTATTTAAAATGGGATGAAACCTAACCTTAAATAGAGGAATTCTAACAAGATTTTCTTAAATGTAACACCAGTTGACTAAAACAATGAAAAAATAATGAAATGCTATTTGACTTAAATCCTAGGATGTCAATAGCATCTGCCAATATCAAGGTGATGTAACACCAAGGTTCTTGTATATGGAATGGTGCAATCTGGGTTTCCCAAATAAGTTGCATTATCAAAATGAGAGAAAAAATAAAGTACATTGATTAACTTGTTAAACAAACCTCAGACTTTTGTGAATATACTAGCATTAGTGTTTTAACACAGCCTGTTTCAAACTGCCTCAAGTACAGGTTACGGACACTACAGGATTTTGTAGTGTCCGTAACCACATTTGTGATCATAACAGAGAAACAGTGGTGATGATCTGGAAAATTACAACACATCTCAGCATCTATATGAAATGCCTCTTTAGGAAATTTGTTAAGATATTTGTAGAGCCTTCCAATTTCACATAATTTAAGTGGTTACGGACACTACAGTTTTTTGTAAAAACTTAAATTTCCACATTAAAACATGATGAAATTTCTTTACAATGGTTACATAACCCAACTTTTTTTCTGTAAGTAGCAGAGCATTAATACTGTGTTTTTAGACAATAAATCTGAAAAATTAAATAATATGGACATTATTTCTATTTGGCATAATGAGAGGGGTAAAATTATGTGAAAAATGTATAACATTGCGCCCCTGTTACATTTTCTTTCATATCTTCAAAAGTTGTTATTCAATACTGAAAATTCAAGCACCAAAATAATTTGTAAAATAAATTCTAAAGTCTGATAATGATCAGTGGCATGAAAATGTATGATATTTAACAATTATTTCAATTGAAAAATGCTGTAATTTCAAAGCGCAACCGCATAACGCTGAAAAATAGTCATTTTGGGGGTACATTTTTTGCATTTACTTAAATTCTGTTAAGGCTAGATCAACAAAATTTTGCACACAAGTCCTTTATAAGTATTCCTATAAATGAATTACAATAAATTGCATGTAAAGAAAATAACATTTCTTAAAATCATGTATAACATTGTGGTATTCTAAATGCGCCCTATATTGTGTTTCACCCGTTAAAGTATGGACGGGTGGCAAATCGATCTGTTTCAATCCAATCAAATATTTGCCATCGAGCAATATCAATGTATATAGGATAATCCATGTTACTTATCTGACTAAACTTAACTTTAAAAACTGGAAATTATGATAAAATATTTCATAATACAAAACAAAGTAAAAATAAATCGGATACTTTCTTTACCCACCTTTCACTTTCATTGATGCATAGAAAAGGGGAGATAACCCGTAAACCTAGCGACTAAGTATCGACACTGTATGAATGGAAAAATAAATTCCGGCTTATCTCATTGACACATAATAAAAGGATAGAGTTTTGATAACGACGCATATTGTGAGATGAATTCAAATATGCCGTATTACAATCAAGCTTTTCCCATTTTTTAGGGTGACAAATTTTAAGAAATTGCGTTGGATTCGTAAAAGCTGAATATGCAGACAGACTTTTTGTTGAGAAAACAAATTACGATAGCACCAAGCTATGAAATTCGGTTTTCAGCCATCAGATATTAAAATTGAATGTATACAAAGAAACTGCATTTCTTTGAAACTTCTGACTAGTAAGTTCTATGACAAGAATGTTGGGCTTTTACGGAAATTTATCACCGTTTCACCGTTTCTTTATGTAAAATTAGAGATCTCCTGATCAAATATTGTTTGGCTTCCTCTTCTATTTTTCACGTGATGCCTGCTTGTGTCGTATGTCATTTTAAAACCGTAACTTTTCTCCAGTTTTAACCAAACAAGGATCTTCTTCAAAGAATATTTCTATAGGCGTTCATGACGCAAATATATACATTGGTGGCCTCATTTATTTTTTTCCCTTAAAAATAGCCTTGAGAAAACGAAATTTGTTTTATATAGGAATAGAAGAAAAATGTCTCCAAATCATCATTAAAAATCTTCCAATTAAAGAATAGAAGAGCGTCTTTTGTATGTCTTCTTCATCTTTTGAGATACACATGTACGCGAAGAAATAGTTTCTATGGACAAGTGCTTGTCATAAAGAAAGGGTTGTAACCAATTTGATATAATAACATAACATTGATTTTGGTAATTGAGGAAAAGACAAAATTATAGCAATAGTACTACGTCTTACTTATTAAGACAGCTGTGTGTTCATTACAGCCGCTCGAGGATCAATTGATTAGATAAGAAAAACATAAATATGTCCAATAATTACTTCACCGGAATTCATTTTAAGGCTTGCACCTGAGATCTTCCTAATTGTCGATTTCTGCTTGTGTGGATCTAATATAGGGGACATAATTCGCATTTAAAAAGTGTGGCCAGTGTCATGAAACATATGGAGATAACAAACAGTATTCAAAATCAATATATGCAGAGCAAACACGGATCTCGACCTCCAATACATCAGATCAGGTGCCATAGAGGAGTGAGTATCCCCTGCCGATCCGACCGGTCACACCCACCGTGTGTGCTCCTCCTCATGATCAGGACATAACGGAAAATTCGTGTAATTATTTGGTAATTGAAATTTTCATTCATCGCATTCTAAATTGTCACCAGGATATATTTTCCCTGATCTTAGATTTGTTAACATAACCAGATTGAATTTTCATTTATTTATTTGCTAGAACATGATCAGACCATCAAGGTATTGGTCAGTCAATAGATCCCTAGATTCGTGATCGAAAGGTGGTGGGTTCGAACCCCGACCTAGAGTGAGTCGGATCAAAAATAAATAGTTAGCAACAGTTCCTTCGCCAAAAAGTTAAAGTTCGGGGGAGACTTTAGAAACCGATACCCTTTGTCACGGCAGCCGATGGCACGATAAAAAACCCTCACTGCTCAATGGCCTTGAGTGCAGAGTAAAGGTTAAAATTTGAACCCTTCACTAGTATATATAGTAACACCTTTTTAGTGAGAAATTCCCAAATGGAATATAAAACATTTTTCAAAGAAAATGGTATCCATCAGCCACGTACCTCTAATCACTTGAATCGACACTAATTTTGTGTTTCAGTGGTGTGATATACACGAGGTTTAAAGTTTTGATAGTTCATCAATTAGCTGCAAATAGGCTATCATCGGGATCCTTTTTGCACACCTGTTAAGCAGATTATCAAATTAAATTAGGAAAAAAACATATCGCTCAAAGTCTTATTGTGCTAATTGACCTCATAGGTTATTTTGGGAGTGCACAACCAGTTAATCATATGTACTGTAATTATCAGTCTGATTAACATTATACATTAGTGTGAATCTCTCTCTCTCTCTCTCTCTCTCTCGGACGAATTACAAATTAATCAATATTAATCAGGAAAAATTACTAAAATTTATCATACATGATCTGAAGTATCTTCTTGGCTGATATATGATACAAGGTTTCATGCCATTCATTTTTACTGGAAAATTAATTTCGATTTGACGTAAACGTACAGAGCCCAGTCGTCTCATGTAAAAGCTCATCTGTCTTTAATAAGTCTGAAGTCGACTACATGGTTATAGCGTTTGCTCTAGAATGGCAGATAAGGAATGGTCTTAAGGTCTAAGGTAGGATGATCATTGTTTGAAGTGAAGACCTATTCTTCATCAGATGACGACCGTATAATCTTTGGCAGGTGCAAGCACGAAAAAGATTCCTCACTGCTCAAATGTCCTACAAAAGTACTCGTGTAACTTTCCAAAGTTAGGCAATCGACATTTCCTTTAACATGTGATCCACCTTGTTAATGTTTGTAAGCTACACTTATAGAAAATTTGTCTTAAACTAGTGATTTAGTAAATTAATTTGACATAATCATGGGAATATCATTTTTTACCATATGTCCAAATTCTTAACGCAACCCTTTTTGTATATTTGTCTGCAATAGGAAAGAACAAAAACTCTACAAGGGGATTTAATCTTCTTTCTTCTTGTTATCCATCATTGTCCAATTTAAAAGTCAAACCTTCTTTGGCGTTTTGAAATCGGTGTATGATTTGAATTTAAAAAAAAACGTTTAATTCATTTTTAATTCATTTCTGCAACTAGTTATGACAATGATGACAGAACAGAAAGTATGATACACATTTTTTAATTGATTCATGTATCATACACTGACGCATCTGTTTGCTATCCTATTGTGGTTCCTACTAAAACTGAGAATTGGTTCACATTCATGCTTTGATAATTTACTAGAAAATAACGTTAATGGTAACCTAACTATCCAACTTAATAATAAACGTGATGACTTTATTTTTTCAATCGTCAACTTACTTTACTTATGCAGCAGTATGCTTTTATAGTCTGCACACGGGGTTTATTTGGGTTTATTTCTCTCAGTTGATTCGATTCGGAAGAGTAAGTTCAATGTATGAAAAATTTCTAAATCGAGATAATTTATTGACAAAAGAGTCGATGAAACAAGAAAACATCAATTCTAAGCCGTATGGTTGATACAATGACGTGTCAGGAAATACAATCTATCAATAAGTCAAATCTTGACTGGCTTTTTCCATATTTATTGTTAGGCCATTATTGAAACACTGAATTGTCGACAGATTTTTCCATTATTTCCCGATGAGGAACCAAGGGGCGGGTGTGACAGGTCGGAAGAGGATGCTTACTCCTCCATGGCACTTAATAAAATCTCCGAAATTTAAAAGGTTCGTGTTTACTCTACTCAAAATTGTACACACGGTGAAGCTTGTCTGATCTGAATGGTGTATATTCCAAAAGATCTTTCTATTTGATCTTAACATCAAGTTTCCTTCAGTAAATCTTATTCATCGAAATGTCTTTTATTTCAACTAAATGTAGGACCAACGGTCTCTATATCAGATATTGTTTACCTTACTGAATCATTCAAAATCTTTTGAATCGTATAAAACGTTTTATTTTATTTTAAATATAGTTTTTTCATGTCCAGTTAACCCAGAATAATGTTAATTCCTGTTTACAATGTTATACTATAAAATCGTTATTTAAGACTGATAAAGGACAAGAAAAAATTTGGGAGCATCTTGTTTTTGTCTTGAATTATGTGTTGTAGCTAAAGTCTAACGTCCGCATAATACTTGAGAGACAGTCGACCAAAACAAGGCAAAGGTTGGTACATGGCATGTCATGGATTTTGATAATGAGTTTTGGTGTTTATACATAGCGACATCATTTTTAAAGTATCCATCCAGTCCTTCCATATTTCTAACATACTCTTTTAGGTTTGGTAACCGAGTCAACAGGAACAAAAAATAATTTGAATACATAAGGACATATTTCACACACAGATTTTCATAATAACCAATCATTTCATGGCGGCCAGTGTTTAAACATTCACAGGGCGATTCTTTCTGGATTCCTACAAATATATTGAAAAGAAGAAAATGTCAGCATTTTTTCAGTAGTTTTAAACAGTGTTAAAGATCAACACAAAAATATTCAGTTGTTTTAATTTGGTCAGATGAAAATATTCTTGTAGTTCAATATCTTTAAGAATGAAAACAGTCAGTTATTGGTTTTTCTATTATAATGATTATCTCAAAGAATGATTTAACGCAAAATTTATCCCGCATTGAACATATAGTAAGTTCTATTTTAATTTTTGATACCAAAGAGTCTGACACATCTGTTTCATATTTGGATATTTTACTTGAAAAAGACGTTAATGGTAATCTAACAACCAAGCTTTATGATAAGCACTGATGACTTTAACTTTTCTATCAGTATCTCCCTAATTACTTATGTAACAATATACCTTCACCACTTGCATACGGATTTTATACATTTCAGTTAATTCGATACGCAAGAGCATGCTCTACGTATGAACAATTTCTAAAACGAGGTAAATTATTGACAAACAAGTTGATAAAGCAAGAATTTCAGCAGTCTCGTTTAAAGTTATCATTTCGAAAGTTTTATGGTCGATACAACGACCTTGTCAGCAAATGCAATTTATCATTGAGTCAAATGCTGACTGACGTTTTTCATACTTATTGTTACTCCATTACTTATACACTGAATTGACAACGGATTTTTTCGTTATTTCCCGATTATGACAAGGAGCACACGGCGGATGTGACCGGTCGGTAGAGGATGCTCACCCCTCCATGGTACCTGATCCCACTACTGATCCCACCTCTGCTGTTTTGGAGGTCCGTGATTGCTCTGCTCCTGTTTTATATTGTTTAATGGACTTTTGATCTTGAATACTGTTCGTCATATCCAAATATTTCATAACTTTGCGTTCTAAATTGTCTTATACATTATTTTTTAAGAACAATAGTACTGCACCATTAAGTAAGAAAGAGGTACATATATATTCTTTTTATAGTACCTCCGTCATATTATCGGTGATGACGTCCGCCTGTCCATTCTCCGTCATAGAGTAGGAAGTGATGTGAGTACTTCCTATTTTAATACAGGTTGTTCCTCTCATTAACATGTGCTGCTGCCATTTCCTCTTTAATACCGTTGTAACCTTGATTTTAAAAATATGAAACTGGGAATAAGAAATTTATATCTATTACTTTAACACCCCATTTGCTTCCCTTTTTCTTTAATAATCATATTTAAGCAGAAGTTTAAGTGGGCAAATTATTTTTATTTCTCACAATCTTTACATTTTAACCTCCTGCCTTTTCGGTCGAAGTACTTTGTCATGTTGCATTTTATAGAAAAAGTACGGTGATAGCAGTATTCTGAAGAAATTATTGTATACATGGGCTAAAGATAAATCAGTAAACTGTAGAATACTATACAGTCATTGGCCTTGAATGTGATATATTTACCTCAGCATTAAACAAACAGAAGATAACCGCAACAAAAGATCCCTGAAAACAGAAGTACTAGTAAACTCTTTGCAATGAAACAACAACAGGTAACCCTCACATATATCATTTTGTACATGTAATTATGATTAAAAAAAGAAATGAAAAATAAATATTAGATAATAACGAAACGTGTTATATTTCATTTATATGTTTTCTTAGATGAAATTGAAACTTTAATTTCTAGTAAATTCTTTGCAATGAAAAGAACCACATGTTATTCTTACATATATAATTTTGTAACTATAATTATAAAGAAATAATAAATAAATATTATAATAATAAAGAAAATTGTAAAAATAAAATTGATTAGATTTTTCTTAAATAAAATTGAAACTTTAAAAATCACGTGGTCAAGCATTGACGTATGCTTCGAGGTATACCTGAAGAGACAAAGAAATTGCAATTAGGAAAGTATACACTTCCGCCATTGAAGAACCATCATCTGGTCGAACAGGTAAAAGAAGATTGTGAAGACCGAGTAACGGTATTAAAACCAATGTAGCTTTGGCTGCTTTCCTGAAAAAAAAAGACATAAATTTCTATTATTTCTTAATGTCTATTCTTCAAATAAAAACTTTTAACTTGAAGTACTACATGTACACAAAAGTTGTAGCACAAAAATTGGAATTTGACTGAAATTGAATAATTTCAAAAGCATTTTAACAAAGAAATTTATGATAACGTATTCCATATAGTGTTATTTCTCCTGCAGACTTGCAGACAATGACACTTTTGTTAAATATATGTATCTTTTCTTAATTAAATATTATAAAACGACACCTACTTTGTTTGAGCAGCCTCTGGAACTCTTTTCAGTTTTGTCATTAGCAACCGAACAATGTTGATTAGAAAAAATGCATTTAACTGGAAAAAAATTAACACCATTTGTATTTTACCTTTAATAAACATGGTTTCTGAAAAAAATCAAAGCCAACATCGGGATTAAGGATTAAAATCATGAATAGTCATTAACTTCAAATGAGAAAAAGTAATTTTAGAGTCTTTTCTTAATTAATATTCTTACTGGATTATTTTTTCTTCCTTGAAAGAACATTTGCTTTGTTTGAACTTGAAAATAACAGTTATAGTTCGGAAACATTACTACCTATGATCTGAATTGAAAATACTCTCGTTATTCGATCATTAAAGGTCTCTAAAAAATATCCATTAATTTTTTATGCTTTAAGGTATAATTTCGATATTTTTATCATCCAAAATGTGTTAAGAACTATCTTGTGTGATCATGAATCTTAAACCGAATATTAAAGACAACAAAGATATCTATGGGGAGAAAAGCTCACCAGAAGTGATCCGATAATGGGTCCATATATTATCCATAGGTAATCACTATACGGGTTCCAACACCTAGCAAACAGGTAATAATGAGGCAATAATGAGGTCAAGAAGAGTAATTTTGATAGTTATTAAAGGCTTGCAAATTGCATATAGCTACATGTATTTGAACGAACAGCCCTTTCGATAGAGTAGCTAAAAATTTATATATTTTTACGCAGATTGGATGTTTGGGAATAGGTCTTATTTCAATCAAAAGAGCTTTGAAATGATTTTTTTTAACTTTATTGTATGTTTAGGAAAACTTACTTTATACTTTTTGATGGATCCGAACTTCGTATCGTGGCATAAATTGCAGTGGGTATGATTGGAAATACTAAGGATTATCAAAAATGATAGGTTTATTATTAGAGAAATAAAAAATAGGAGTTTACATCAAAATAATATTATAAATTTTATATAATAATGTGCTCATGAAATGCAGTACATGTTGAAATATTAGTTTTAGAATCTTTTTCCAACATAAAATTCATAGCAAGATTTAGCGTTATTCTGAATTCAAGATTAACTGATTAAGTTTCATAAAATATTGAAATACCCCATCCGGTCACGTGACACATGACAATTAGCCTCCTTCCGGTACCAAATACTCTTAGTAGGATGGTGTGAAGATAGAAACCTTCACAAAACATCCAGAAGTAATTACATACCATACAAAAGTTCGTAATTACATGAAGTAATTGGCACCAAGCCTGTAAAATGGACAGAAATGTCAATATCTTACTACAACGGTAACTTGCTTAATCATAAAAAAAAATTGCCGGGTTATTTTATTATAATATTAATAGAAAAACTGAAAATCCATATATTTGATTAAGAAATACATTTCTTTCACAGATGGAGAAAAGATTTAGTTTCCTTATAAAAGATATTTCACATCCATCCGTTCTATCTGTTTTCCTTAAAAACAAGTTCACTGCACTATCAGTAAGAGAATGAGTAAAATATAATGGACTTGTTCTTTAACATAGCCTTCAAATATCTGATATTAAGCATATCATTTTTGAACAATTTTTTTTAAATTCCAAGTAAGATACATGTACCATATTATCATCGTCTTCAGATTTCTAAATCATTTCTGCACTTACGAATCAGTATTGTGTATCCCTTCATCGACATTTATTACATTTGAAAAACACGGTTTGATTTGATCTGCAAGTCGGAGTTGAATTCAAAGACTTCACTTTACATAATTTTGATTGTCAAAATCAAAAGGAAGATGCGTTTGTGAACCAGTGATGCCCACCGTATGTCAACTTTAGTTGAAGGTTAAGTTTCTCAAAATTCAAGTTAAAGACCAGATCAGATTAAGAGATTAAAAATCTTCTTCTTGAATATACCTTTGAAATATCTAAGCCAAAAACACTTACAATTAAAGAGTTAAAGTCAACGTTAAAGTTTGTTTTTTTTAAACGCTAAATTCAAACCCAAGTACAAGGTGAAAGGGTTGAAATAAAGGTATCCGGAAAGACCTTGCCATAAGAAATATCAAAGCCCTTGCACCAACTGCTCAAACGTTTTGACAAAGGTTAATATTAGGTTAATTGGGTCGAAATCCAAGTTCGAGGTCACGATTTCAAATACTTTGATACGCAAAGAAAGGCCTAGTTAAAACAAATACAGAATTGGTATTTAAGAAATATAGCTCCAAACAAACAAAAGCAATGCTTTTTGTGCATATTTTTGAACAAACAGATTAACAAACAAATAGACAGATTGACAGACAGCCTGAGACAGGTCAAAAACTATATTCCACAGAATCTTTTATGCGAGGGCATAAAATACATTTCCAACAAGTATCATATTCAGTATTATCATCTCGTATGTTACATGTATACAGACCGGATTTCTTAGAAGCACATCTCCGTCAAATGTGACCACAACGAAATAGAGAATCCACGTGATTCCAGTTAAGATGTAGGACAGAAAGAGGTTTTTATGGATGGTCACTCGTCCACACTGTAGCTGACTTAAATGATAAATAAAAATTATTTTCTAATATAGATAAATAAATACACAGGTATATTTATCGTTTAGATTTTTTGCTTTCTCTCAAATTAATTATCTCACATAAATACAGTTCTTTGTAAATTCTTTCATTTTGTGATTAAAATAACTACCTAATGTAGGCCTTTTATGTTATTTATGAAATATGTCTATGAATCATGAAATCTTTAGTGAAATTACACGTTTGATAATATTGCAATTGGTCAATGTAAACTTTGTTTTGTAAACTACGCATCTGATTTTGTATAAGATATTTGGCCATGTGGTATTATCAGACTTTTTGTAAGCATATAAAAAAACTCGTTTGTGTTTGATTTTGTTGTATATATACATAACACTGTGCTTTGATTTAGCATAGAAATATCTTTTTCTTTTATCATTTTTCCTTCCACAAAGACCGTAGTCTTCATGCAGTGGCACGTTCCATTTATCGCAGTATTGCCTGAATACTTACGGGAAATAATAGAAAATGAAGAGTGATAGTGTTAAGAGAATGATGGATACAGCATATCCTCCGATAAAGACATAAACAGGAGCCATAGCTTCGTCTTCTTCCTATTGGTAGAAAATAAAAATGAAATCGGGCACGCGATCCTATTTGAAGAAAATAAAAATTACACCGGGCACGCTATTTATGCCATCATTATAACAATAAATTTTCATTTTGATGACTATTTCATGCTTCTTGTTTAGAACTCTCAAACACATTTATTAAGCCACACTGCATTTTAAACCCTCTGAGAAATATTATTGTCTCCATTGAAATTGATAATCATTTTAGCTATCTTTATGTTATGGAATGTTTCCTTACACATGTTTAATCCCTTACTAAATCTAAATATTCTTTTATTTTGCATTTCAAGATTTTTTTTTGTATATAGCTGTTCATATATAAAAATCTTCAAAACCACTGAGTATTATTGCACATGTTGTTTTCTTTTCTGCCTACGGTTTATTATATTCCTTCAGGTAATGTTTGTCTTAATTATAACTAAACAGGCATTCACTGCGAAGAACGATAACCCAGCCTTTGTTAAGGACATGTTATCATCCTTAAGGAAAACCAAGGTTATTAAGAGTTCAACAATTGTGTGTGATGGGTCATTGAGATACTAATAACATTTCCAAATGAATGAATTTGTTCATTATTCTTGTGATATTGATGACTGTAATATAATATTATTGAAAGGTTCTTTCTGGATACAAAAGAAGACAAAAGGACTTCTAGCAATATCACTTAAGGTATATAATATGTGATATTGCTGTGTATGTTATGTGAAAAACTAATATTTTTTACCAAATTGACTTAAAGTGGCTTTTTATAAAGAAAACTGAGTTTACATTAAACAGGAATTTTCATCTGATTGAAAGAAAACAATGTTGAAACAATCTCATGTCATTGGTCTATTGTATTAATGTATGAAATATACAGAGATAACGTATAGCATTCAAGCTCAAAATTCCATAAAACAAAATAGGAGCAGAGCAAATACGGACCTCCAAAACATCAGAGGTGGGATCAGGTGCCAGGAAGGAGTCTGTATCCCCTGCCGACCGGTCACAGTGATCCGTATTTCACACAAAGTTTTTCGTACATTCAAAAAAGTAACTGTTGCGTGTACTTCGTGAAAACTGTTAAGCGTTTTTGAGATTGTGTTCATCAATGTACATGAAAAATGTTTGATAACAAATATAAAACAAAAATCTGTGCTTCATGCAAAAAAAAAAAAATAGATTGTACTTGAAAACAAAGTTGCATGGCCAATGGTAAAATTAATAGGTGAAATGTTCAACTTACAAAATTTAGATTTCTACAATTCTGATAGTTAGTTTTCATCCATTCTCCATTCGCTGAACACGTTTTATATACAAAACCTAAGAAATGATAAAAAGAAATATAAATATAATATGAAGTAAGGTTTAGAAATAAGTATTTTGCCAAAAGTCATCTTTATAAAGAGAAAAGAAAATTTTATATGATTTATCAGCATAACTATTTCTTCATTACAGTGACAAACCCTAGCTGCAGAAATATAGCTCTCTGTTTGAAAAAAATTCGGACAGATAAAGCAGAAAGTTACAGATCCATGCGTTGTAAAAAAAACCTCCGATTTACGCATCGGATATCATATATGAAGCTGGGGAAAACATAATATATAAGAAATAATACATGAAGTGAGCGACAAAAAATCGGCGACAAAAAATCGAAGGTCGTAACAACGCATGGATCTGTTTTATCCGTCCGAATTTTCTCGAGCAGAGAACTACAGTTCTGCAGCTTTGGCAAACCCTAGCTCCCTATGTAACCTAACAAGAAAACATAAGATATTGCATTGTTCCGCCTAATTTCACATGGATGATCTCAAAATTTTTCTAAATTTGAAGCCCTTCACCGGAACATGGTGACATCCCTTAATAATGGAAAAATCTAGAACGGGACGTAAACACAGCATACAATGTACGATCAAATTGATTCCGTCTCAGTTATGCACCTTGTTTAAAATTTGGCTGGAATTGCCTTAATGGATTCTTTGAAAAAAATATTCAAAGGTTTGAGAAAAAAAGTTTTAGTATATATCTTAGATGATATTGACATTTTCAGATTTTTTAAAAGTTAGTTTTAATAATCTCATTTCGTGTCTTCATAATGTAATTAACCGACCAGCAAGGCGCATGTTAGGTTTTTATCAGTTTATTTAGAAAGGAAATAAAGGCATTGATTTAAAATAAACAAAGTACGAAATAAGTAAAATTACAGAAATTATGAAATTAAAATGAGATAATTTACCTACAGAAAAAGTTTAACAAAAATGAACTCTATCAAAAAAGTATACCTTAAACAATTCAAATTGAAATTATACAGACTAATTGTTATTTCAGTTACAACTTTGAATAACGTCAATACAATTTTTGTTATATATTTTTTCTTCCTTCCTTTTCACATATTAATAACGGTCTTATGTAGAGAATAACTAACGAAATTAAAGGGGAAAAAATTTAATAATTGCTATCATAATAACAGCCTAAATCCACCTTCTACGAATGATGATGTTACGTTTTATAATAATCAAAACAGCATGAATTTCCTATTAATTTCCGTAATGTGATATCAGCAATTGTATTGTATTTCAAAATTTTCAACCATGTATATTTTTTATCATTCTTTAATGTAAACAGTTCAAATTACTAAATATTAAGATGTATATGCATGTATATCCAGCGAAATGAATACTGAATTCAATTTTTTTTTTTTTTTTTTTTGTTTGTTATACATTCAAAAAAAAATATTCGTAAAAGAAAACTTTGATTATAAAGCTTGACGAAGAAAGTTTTTGTAACATTATACATAAATAAACTACATTATTTGAACGTTTACATGGGTGAGCAGTTGCTCAGGTCACATAATAAAGTTGTAAAAAATTGAGTTTTCTATGCCATGATATAGATTTTGGTACCTTTCTTGTTGAAGAAAAATGGACATTGTATCTTTTCCGTCTGTCCTGCCTTTGTAACATTGAAGCAACCCCCAAAATCATCAACGGTTCCATTACAATATACGCCACCTAAAAAAAAATGGGAATTAAAAAGTCAGTTAACATTGTATGTGTTTTATTACCGGAAAAAGCTAAATCTTCAATTCAAAAATCTGCCCTTGCTATGCAACGCAAAATTAAAGTGATTGCTTGCCAATCTCTATGAACAAACCTAATTGTATAATAAACATTAATTACATTATGGAATTATGGTGCAAATGCATCAATGCACATAAAACAAATAAATAGATATCACATTCTCGTTTTTCAATCAATTTATAGTGCATTTACCAATAAATATTACCTGAAGCATATGCACTCTGATCTTAAACACTGATAATGTTTGCACAGAATACAGCAATGAAAATTAACTTGGAGAACTGTCATCTCATTTTTTACATCCAATATATAATATTATGCAAGAATTATTGAGTCAAGAAAAATGGCGGAGATTGGAACTCGTGTATATAAATACAGAGTAAATACTGTGTTATCTGGTCAAATAATGGTTTCAAAAAATATATTGCTGTTTATGCATTAGACAACACTTTAAACAAATTAATACACTGAACAAGACTAAAAGTTGACATCATATTAAGCGAAATTTGGGATTGCAAAATATTTATTCGAATTAGACATTTTTTTCTGCACAATGTATACATATATACTTTTATCAAAATAAAATATTCCTTTTTATATATCTTTAAAGCATATTAGTTTCTTTAAGTTCATATTTTGAGCTTCAGGTTTTTTTCAATAAACTGTTAACAATAATATGTAACAAAACAATATTTGTAGCTTTCGGACAAAAGTGAGAATATTGATAAAAAAAAAGCATGCTGGAGTAACAGGTAAAAATTCAATAAAGGAACATATGGAGATAATGAACAGTATTCAAGATCAAAAGTCCATAAAACAATACAAAATTAGAGCAGAGTAAACGCGGACGTCCAAAACATCAGAGGTGGGATCAGGTGCCATGGAAGAGTGAGCATTCCCTGCTGACCGGTCACACCCACCGTAAGGATTTAATAGTGAACTTAATATTACCTTTAAGGACATGCGCATCATACCTTTCCTACCGATCATTTTTCAATATATTTTTATCTTAGGATAATAGTTCCATCAGATATTCATAGGCAAAAAAAAATCAACATGTATTAACAGGGGCTTTGAAAAGAATATTAATCAATGATACACTTTGTTTAATTCAAAGAATAATATACAAATATAGCCCAACATTTATTCTAAATGTTTTTTTTTCATCCAAATTTGTTTTGTATACACCACAATATATATAGGTAATTAAATGTAGCACACAGTTCCTTTCAGTTTTGGAACCCTTCAACAAAAAGACAAGAAAGTTTAAACAACGTTATGTCCTTAAAAGCTGGATATTTCTTTTTTATTCAATGGTCTATAAAATATTCAAAGTGTGTTTAAACCAATTCCATTGCTGAAGCCCTTCGAACACCTCTTTTCAATATATGGAATCCTTATGATGGAGTCCCAAACTTCATAAATATCCTTACAAAATAAGGTAGATTGCCGGCTCCAGAATTTTTTTACCAAGCCTCTCTCTTTAGTTCTCACTAACATATTAGCAGCAGCAAAGGAGAAACTTCAGTCCTACTTCATTAAAAACTCGAGAAATGATGTACTTTAATAAGAAGTGGATACTCAAAATTCCAATTGATTTTTGGATAATATAATTTGAAACCACAAAAAAGTACAGAAATCAATTCGACAAAACTTAAGACTTTTCAACTTTATGTAAAACCAGTACCCAACATGAATTAAAGTTCAAAATTTCCAACATCATTGACTGCTGCTATTTTTTTAATGGAACTAGTTTTAATTATCTTCTCCTGGTCATTAGCAGAATCATACTCTTAAAAACATTCTGATTGTTCTCAAAAGTACTCTGAGGTTGATAATAAGAATATGGTTGGATTTCTTATTGATAATATTTATGTGTTTTGCAGACCAGGTCTGCTTACAATCTGTCGAAATTTCCACGGGTAACAATTGCGTTTGGTTGTTAACATATTAACACGCCTCAATTTGTATTCATATAAAGTAGAATTTATTTTGAATTCTTATACATGAGAGTAATAAAAGATGTGACATTTAGATGTAAAAATTCTCAATCAACAATAGTTACTTCCATTTGTTCACACGATAAATATCTATGAGCTCAATCTTAAAAATAAACGATACCACAGAATCTGACACAACTGTTTCATATAATTATGACTAATTTACTAGAAAAAGACGTTAATGGTAATCTGTAACCTAGGAATAAAGGTTCGTGATAAACGTGATGACTTCAATTTTCAATCGTCAATTACCTTATCTATGTAGGAATATACCCTCGTCACCAGGATATGAGGTTTAATATCTTTTAGTTTAAATGATACCTGTGCTCTATGTATAAAGTAAAATGAGGCAAGCTATTGACAAACAATTTGGTAAAGCAAAAATCTTAACAGTTTTGTTAAATGTCTTTATTTCGATAGTTGTATGATAAATAATAAATGCAGATAAATTCAATGCCTTCTGTCCCCTATGAAGTGTTCCTTTTGTATAAAGCGAAGAAATATTACATTATTACATATTTATTTGTAAAATGCCGGTTAGCGGGGGATGCTCGTTTAGCCATGGCACCTGATCCCATTTCTGATGTTCTAGAATATTCTTGTTGCTCTGCTCCAAAATTTGCATTGTTGAATGGATCTTTGAGCTTGACTACTGTTCGTTATCTCTTGTATATTTCATATCTGCAAATGATGTCATCGTGCAGTAGTAGTATGACGCATCAAGGACTTCATAGACAAATTGGTATTAAGTGATTTGCTGATGGCATTCTTTTTCTGTATCTCAAGGGTAAGCGTAACACGAGTAATGCATAAGAATATTAAAAATAAAAAACAATCGATCCTATGACAAATATTCAATGTCCTCAAGGATTAACTATGCTTACTGATTTAGAATGATGTACACGTTCATCCGCATTTATGAATGGGGAGAAATATTTTTTTTATTCTCATATGAGTCAATAGAGAATATAAAAATTGTATTTTACTGTAACAGAGAGCATCATTTGCATTTTCCGTAGCCTATCTGATTTTTGCATTGTGTCATTTGTATATTTTAAGATCATTTACATTTTCTGTAGCCGGTTTGATTTTGCATTTTGTCATTTATATATACATGTAATTAAGTTTATTCATACTTTTTGTAACCTATTTGACTTTGTATTGTGTCATTTATATATAATTAAGAGATCGTGCAATTAATGAGTCCCTTAGTATATTACGCTAAGGTTATAATTTCAGAGAAATCGCTTGAACTGAAGCTGTGAATGATTAATCAAAAAGCACTAGATATCCTTGATGATAAGAAAATCTATTTCCAACAGGACCATTTGTCTATTTCGCAAGAAAAAAATCCAATCGTTTTATGAACTTACGGGGATAAAGAAATTAATAATATGTACAAGATGATAGGAATGTTAATTAACTTGTTCCGTGTCAATGATATATACTGAGTTATTAAGTCTAAATTTCCAAACGTCGCCTGTAATTACATTCTTGGAAATCAATGTCTCATCCTTGTGCAAAAGGTCTGGTTAATTTGTGATAAAGACTTTTAAGAAAGTCAGTTCGGAGCATGTAAACTGTCTCATAAACATGCCGTTTCGAATTCCTTTAACAATAAGCCAATGCTTATTGTTTTAAAAACATAGCAGGGCTAGGATATTCTGAGGAAAAATTAACGTAACCGACTTTCCTGAATTTTATTTGTATGTTCCGAAGAAGAATATAATTAAAAGTTATTTCTCTAATTTAAATAACTTAAGAGGGCATGACGACTGAAAAAATATGTAGATGCAGCAGGGAGTACAAAATTAAGCTTGGCTTTTCATCTTTCGACCTGAAAGACAATCAGTGCAATATAAATTCCTTACCTTCAGTTACTCCATATGACCTAATGCACATAACATCCTTTTAGGCCATAAAGCGTCAAATACTTTGCGAAAAAAATTACTGTAAATGACGTAGGGAGCCTTTCTGATGTATTATCCGCATTTGAATGTGTACCATAACAGATATGCTTGAAATTATTTTAACATTTAACATGAAAGATATGAAGATAACGAACAGTATTCAAGCTCAAAAGTCCATTCAAATAATACAAATCAGGAGCCAAGCAAACACGAACGTGTAATACAGGTGCTATGCAGACCATGTGACATGGAGGAATAAGCATCCCCTGCCGACTGGTCACAGTCGCCAAATGCTGCTTGTTATAATCGAGAGAAAAAAAACGAAAACAATTAAGAATATATTTACAATTGTCGACGTCTTTCCTTATATGACAATACTTTTATATTGAAATTCAATTTCAATGAAATTTAATGACTCGCAGTAGGTCACATGATCAGACTTTACGAGTATCGTTATGTAAAGCAAACTGCGCGAAACATTTGGAAAGTTCTGATTGTGACGTTATTTGACGTTGTAGTAACACAAAGTCCGAGTAGGTCACATGAACTAAAATATCGTTTTTTTAGTTTTATTTGAGATATGACATAATATGCCGCGTGATCAAATTATATAACGCCAGAATGAACAATTTAGTGTGTAACTGACGGAGTATCCGTTGGTATGAAAAACATCAGTCAGCAGTTGTCTCGAAGTAAGGATGTATGTGAGTCATTATATTAACAAAAAAAAACTGGTCGCAAGGATGACTTCAAACAAAACTGTTGCTATTCTTGTGTCATAAATTTCAGCCTGGTATGCTCACTTCTCAATAACAGCTGATCCCATCTCTGATGTTTTGGGGGACGTTTTTGCTCTGAGCTTATTTGGTATTGTTTTATGGGCTTTTGAGCTTGAATACTCCATCTTTTATCTCCATCTTTTTTACAGACATAACCCCCTTGTGCAGGTCATAAATTAATGTATTTTGCTACATAAGTAATTGGAGTTGACGAATGGAAAAAGGAAGTCGTCACGTTTATCTTATTTGTGAGACTCCGTGGTTTCTTTATTTACAAATCACTGTGATATAATGAGTAGGCAAAAATCGACATATGAATGATAGTAAATATTGTTGATTGATAATACGTGGATGATATAGCTAAATGTCAAGTTGAAGGCCACGGTATATGTTTTTTTTGTCTTATATGTAGACTGTTTGTATAATACATGCTTCACAAGAATATAAAAATATGTCTGATAAATATTAAACGGGTTTCAATTGGTAACTATGGGTATTCTAACAGAATGTTGGAAGACCTGATCTCTAAAATTTAGATAGATATTGTCAATCATAGACTCAAGCATCATTTTCATTTTAACTTTTGAATACTTGTGTGTACAATTGGAATGTTTTAACACAATAATTTTGAAAATTATCAATGACAAGGTAAGCAGATTATATTTACAAATTCTATATTTATTTTTTAAGAAAGCAGCTGTCTATAATTTGAAAAAAAAATATAGGTCTTTTAGAGCTAAAAACCTCCTGTTAGAGGTTTTCATGTATAAAATGCCATAGAAACCTCTTGTTGCAGGGCAAAATGATATAGTTTTTTCGTAAAAGTAATTGTTAAAGTATAAAATGCAACAAAAACTTGCAACGTTATTAAGTACCGCAGTTCTCGGGCATTTTGAGATCGTGCAGAAAAAGAATGTCTTACACACATTGTGAAAGACCGCTTAACAGACGTACAGATATCACTGAAATAATGCCGAATGCTGTGGCAGTAGGTGCTGGCACGAAAAAACTCCCTCCCTGCTCAAGGGCCCTAAGTGCAGAGCAATTCTCGAGAGGAACGTTAAACAAGATACAATCAATCAATAATTAAATGAAGTTGTATATTTCCTCTTTATTTATTAATAGATAGAAAATAAGTCGCTAGAGCGCTCAGTCTGTCTTCCGAAGGTCGTGAGTTCGAATCTCGGCCGTGACTGACCTATGTCGTTAAAAAATGTAGTAACTATTCCTTTGTTATGTGCTCGGCACCTTGTAGTGAAAGTTGCGGGTCTTTCGGATGAGACCTTACAGCTGAATGGCCGTTAGAGACGGGTAAAGATCAGAATTTGTGGAAATTCACCGATATACATGTATGGAGGAGTCTCGATATAAGTAAAGTCTTCTCGAATGGGATGTGAAACAACAATCGATAGGTAGAAAATATATATAATATGGCAAAAAAAAATTGTTTCCGTTGCAAAGGTTTCCTTAAGCCCGGAACTCGGACATTAAAAAGAAATCACAAATAGATATATGCCCCAAGCACTATTCTGAAAACAAATCAGGGGGTCGTAACATAAGTATTTAAGGGGGTACAAATTATTCCTTTATTGATATACTTAAATTTTGTGATATGTACGAGCTGTCAACAATCATTTGGCAAAGAAAAATTTCATAAATTTTAGTTTTAAAATTTGATCATTTTGTTATATCTTTATATGGAGCTCTTCTTCTAAAGGAGATCAAAATAGTCTAAAAATGGCCACAACCACCCAGCCTCTTTAAGTACCCTTTATGTTACATGTACGACCCCTAGATAAAGTATGTCTCGTAGAATAGAAAAAAAGCTGTTAAATGGATGAATTAAAGTGTGAAATAAAAAAATGTGTGAATAAAGTGTGAAATAATATATATAAAAAATCAAATACCGGGCGCATTTGTTTTTAAATATATTGCAACTTATAATAAAAGGAGCATTTTTTGTCAAATATTCTTTAGACTTTTGTCATGAAATATATGAAGATAACGAGCAGTATTCAAGCTTAGAAGTCCATTCAACAATAGATATCTTTGAGCAGCGCAAACAAGGACTTTTAAAACATCAGAGGTGGAATCGGGTGCCGACATTTTTAAAGAATTATTATAAATTTTAATTACCCCGGTATACGTCAGTTACCAGATACAAATACCAAAAGGAAGGTTTATCATCAAAGTATATCTTCAATTATAAGAATAAAAAAAAATGAAACACGTACTAAATCCACGTCGTCTTTCTTCAATAAGATAATTCCCCCAAAAAATCATATAAGTACACATATATATGATAAATGAATGGTGAATTTTTATGCTTAAGTAAGTGCTATTAAGTATAGTGAATAACTGAGCCTTTACGCATCTTTTAATTTTTTCTTTCTTTCTTTTCCATCACAATAAATTATTCGAGGTCGCCCAGTATTATCCCCATCTGCCTAAGGTCAGAAGAAAAAGGATTGCTATTCTTTATCTACATTTTTAATGTTAACTTGATTACGAATTTGATTGTGAATATCCATATTTTAAAATAATATTAAAAATCAAATAATAATATTCTATCTCGTGGTAATGATGAAAAAAGCAGACAAAAAATATTTTTGAATTTTTTAATCAATTTTTAAGTGTTAAACTCATTAATTTTGAAAATCTCCTACCTGTGAAGTTGAATTCAAATGACGCAATCCTTTTCTGGCATTCTCTTATCAGTGGTTTAATAAACAATTCGATGGCGGTTATCATCTCTCCTAGGATGCTTAGAGAGTCTATACGACAGAGCTATCTGTATACTAACGATTGTGCCGTAAAATTACGACATCTGCTGGAAAGCGTATTACGGCATTTCCGGTAGAGCAAACCCTTCCGTAAGAAAGCATCTCGCACAAATGAGATTTTGATGATAATAGACGGTGTCTATACACTTCTTTTCTAATCCAATCTATGAAACATCATGCTTTATAATCAATACATTTTTTTCCCTCCGGATGTTTTTAATTCCTCTAAAGCTTTGACCCTTGGCCTAAATTTGTCACTAGTGTTTCTGTAAATGTCCAATCATGTGTTTGATTAATTCTCTGATTCTGCCATCAGTGCTTCCATATCAGTCTTTTCCGTGGGTTGCTATCGGACCCGATCAATATAAAAAAAAAAATGGCATCATTTAATCTAGTATTCCGTCATAGGTTTTTTTATCATGGATCTAAGGTCAAACAGTAAAGCGATGTAATCATGATAATACAAGCTTTTATTTTCAAATTCAAAAATGCCTTTCACAAGTAAAATATGTTAATAGCGGGTTTATATGGTGATTAGTTTGCAAAACTGCTGGAAGTTACCTGTTTTGCAATTTATCATGTCGGTTATAGGTTACCAAATCTCTTGAGATCTTCAACACTTTATGAAATTAACATCCACATATTTCATCTAGAAAATGATGGAGCATTGAGTCAGCCGAAACACAAATTTGAAAATAGATACATATCCTGTTGTATCGATCATTTAATTTAAGAACAACATGTATTCTTATTAACTTATGATTAAAATACCTCAAGTTGATTCGATGTAATTTACTTGTGCTGCAGTTTTCATTTGTTTTACGGGTAGTAAATTTTGTGACGTTGTCTACAAATATGATTTTTATTGATATGTTAGTTCACTGACCACAATCTCGACTTTTATAACCCATGGTCATGATAATGATCATCGATGATTGTGAATACAATCATATTATTTTCTGAGAGATGTCTCAAAATAGTAGCATTCAATACTTCTATATCAGTTTAGTGTGATATGCTTCCTATTTGATTTCAAATATTTCTTGATTTCTTTTTCATGAGTGCAAGGAGACTCGGTTTTGCTTATCTTATGTAAAACATTAGTGTCCATTGAAAAGCTTTGTATATTATTTTTCTGGTGAACCAAAGAAATTAAATCAAAGGCTGCCTTCATTAGTGGACTTATTCCTGGAGTCTTTTTTTATTAATTGAAAAAATAAGTATTGAAAAGTATTGACCATAATTTTTCTTTGCCTTTTATTATTTTTACTCACATAAAAACCTGGTCACTCAATGAAGAGAGATAATAAAGAGTTAATTCATAAATTGTTTTGGCTAACAAGGTAATTGTATCTACCATTAATTTTACAAAATAATGACTTCACGTGAGACTGCTGATATTTTTGTTTCATCAACTTTCCTGTCAATAACCTACCTTGTTTTAGAAATTGTTAATGATGAAAACGATCTTTTCTTTCTTTTATCATTCAAAGCCTTGCAAACCAGAACCCATAGCAATATCCGTGATATTTGTTTTCAAGAGACAAGAATGTATACATTTCAAGTGACATTTCATGGTTAATATACCAGGGTTATCATCTTAAAATAATTATCAGTGAGTGAAATAAAGAGAGAAAAAGAGGATAGAGGGAAAAGTATTTTTGTAATTGGATATAAAATTTCAGAACTGGAGAAGTTTTTGATAAATTTGCTGAACGAGGAAAATATAAAATATAGTCCTGTCTCATTAATGAAATATAAAATCAATATCCAAAAACCAAAATATTGATTTTTCAGTTTACTACATTTTCATTGTTTTCCTTTTGCTTGTGTCTTTTCGTGACTCAACGATTGAAACAATATAGCTTGTATGATTTTCATGGTGTTTACAAATCTGTGTGCAACTTGTTAGTGCGTCAACTGTGGCCTAACGATTAGAATGGAAAACCCCTCAGTATTCAACTTGATTATTGATTGAAATTGCCAACAATGACATCGTTTCGACGATACAAATTTCTTAATAATGACTTTAAACGAGACTGCCGAAAATCCATGATTCATTAACTTGATTGTCATTAGCTTGCGTAATTTTAAACGTTGTTCGTATGTAGTGCTTCCTCTTGCATCTTGAATAAACTTGGAGATGTAACCTCATATACATCTAACGATGATATGCATATATTGCTACATGAAAACGGAATTTGACGGGGAAAAAAAGAAAAGAAAAAAGTCACCACGTTCATCATGAAGTTTGGCTGTTATGATACCATTAACGTTTATTTTGTAGTATAATATTCAAATATAAAACAGATGCGCCAGACTCTGTGGTGTTTTTTATTTCAAGATCACTGGGATATATCGAATCCAAATATGAACTGAAGTGACCATTGCTTATTGATAACATTCGTTTATATAGATGCATTTGATTTAATGTCGAGTTGAAGACCACAGCAAGTGTTTTACACTTTGGAAGGTCTGCTGTTAACAGGGCGCAATGCAATTAGTTCCAATATCATCGACTATTCGTTGCAAGATACCCAATGAAGAACATTGATATTTAAAATAACAAGCTCAAGGATCTTTAAGGTCCCCTTTTCTCTTTCAATACTCCAAAATACTACCCAGTCGCTATAAAATATTAATAATAACTCAGTCTTTATCGATTCTTTGGAATTACGTTGGGTGTGACGGGTCAGGATGCTCACTCCTCTTAGGCACCTAATCCGACATTTGGATTTCTCTGTGCTCCGCGTGTATGCAAAGAATACTACATTCAAAGAATATTCAAAATTTCTGTGCTTCGAGAGTATTCAAAGAATACTACAACTATTTTCTCTGTAACTGACTTCTTTTCAATGAAACCATTTAGAAATCACAATATGCTATGTTAAATGTAAGTTCTATGGTCGATACAATGACCTTGTCAGCAAATACAATTTTTCATTAAATCAAATGCTGACTATCGTTTTTTAAACTATTTGATAGACCATTACTAACACACTGAATTGTCTATGGATTTTCCCGTAATTTCCCGATCATGACAAGGAGCACACCGTGGGTGTGACTGGTCGCGAAGGGTTGCTCACTCCTCCATGGCATCTGATCTCACCCCTGAAGTTTTGGAGGTCCTTTTCTGCTTTCCTACAATTTTGGTGACTGTTTTGCTTGAATACTGTTCGTTATCTCCATATATTTATGGTGGAACTATGCTTCACTTGAATATTTTTTCTTACAATTCGGGTTTTCTCAATATAGTGTACACAATTACATTTACTAGAATTAACTAGCTCCATGACCAAATTTGTAAATTTTATATTTTAAAAAATGAATCTGACTAAAGATACCATGCTATATTATTATTTTTGTTGTTGATTTTCGATTACTCAGATGTTTTGCTAAAATTCATATTGTAGATTTTTCCATGATATATCGCTTAAAAAGTTTTTGAAAAAAGTTTAGTATGTAATTTTGAATTCCCTCGTATATTTTTTTTTTTTCAGTATAAAGATGAAATTCATATAAATTTAACTTTTAACTTCAATGATTATGATATTGATAAGAAATTTAGAGCTAGCCTGTCCATCATTTATAAATCATAGGTCTTTTTAAAAAATAAAGACTAATTATTAGATCATTTCTCGTATCGCGACACCGAATCAACATCAATAAAATAAGAGTGCAAATAAATCTACAAAATACGCATTTAGATTGAAACAATATATTTTTAAGGCATGTTTTTTTCTCAAAATAAGCATTTAGATCAAAACAGCAATATTTCTAATACATTTTTTTTTAGAAAGAAATGATAGTTATGCGATATTTGGCCATTTTAATCATGCAAGGCAGACACCATTCTGACATTTTATAACAAGAAATACACATGCATTGTAAGCAATATTTCATAAGAATAAATGGTTTTGTCGCGACATTGGGAATCCATGCTAAATTTATTCTCCATAAATCAAGATTTGTATAATCGAAATCAAATGGAGCACTTTGAAACACCTACACTATTATAGCGGAATTCACAAAGGACTATTTCACTCTAATCAAAAAATATATTGACTGAAGATGAGAGCGCCGGATTTGGCATGATTTTGAAAGCGTCAAACACTATTTCTGGAATACATATATCAGGGAAACATTGGTATTACGTTAAGAATTTAAAGCGATTTTCTTTGTTTTAAGGACGCTCTAAACACTGCACATTAAGAGCTCTATTTATTGGGTAGTTTTATGCAGTTATAGTGATCTGTCCTTAGATGTAATATTAAAGAAATGGTTATTTACCGTTAATTACATACTTTTTAGTAGATTAAAATATTTCTAGCATTATATAAGACCAAGAGTAAAAAGTTTAATTAATCATTTTC
The DNA here is from genome assembly GCF_032062105.1 of Saccostrea cuccullata. NCBI lineage: Eukaryota > Metazoa > Mollusca > Bivalvia > Ostreida > Ostreidae > Saccostrea > Saccostrea cuccullata. The sequence continues at coordinate 83,775 of NW_026919895.1, forward strand.
ATTATTTTTCCCAAGGAAAGTAAACAGCAGTGATTTCTGCTCACAAATAGTCCATTATCTTTGAACATTTTTCCTGTGCAAATAAGGCATGTACAATGTACCCTATGTTCTAAATGAATGAAAAAGTTTTAATATGCATATCTTTATATGATATATTTTTCTCTGAAAAAAAAAAAGTTTTCGTTAATGTTTAGAGCTTCCTTAATTGCAAAAGTACATATGAATGTAAACAAAAGTGTCACATTAGAGGTTCTTAGACAAAAACGCTCATACAAGCCACTTTGATCCTTTTACATGTATGTTTCATCAGATTTTTCATGATTTTGTTTTTAGTTTTTAGTTTTCGATGAAGATTTTTAAACCATGACGTCATCCATTCCTATCAGAACAATGTCATTACCAAATTAAAGTTGAATTTACTCTGGCTTGGGATAGTAAACATCAATATGAAAAATCTTGCATTGTTTGTCCTGGGGAAATTTTTACTCGAAATTATCAACTTAAAAAAGATTTTGCACTAACACTTCTTGAATGCATGCATACTAATACATGTTTACTAAAAAATTGTGAGGTAATGCTTTAAGGAGAGAAATACTTCAATTAGAAGTCATCATTTCGATAATTCTATTGTCGATACAATGTTCAATGACCAATCCGCAAACACAACCTACAATTAAGTCAAATTCTGCCTGACATTTATCATATTGATTGTTTGTGCCATTATTTACACACTTATTGGTCTACGGATTTTCCCGTTATTTCCCGATCATGACAAGGAGCACATTGTTGGTAAGACCGGTAGGCAGGGGATGCTCACTCCTTTATGGCACAAGATCCAACCTCTGATGCTTTGGAGGTCTGTGTTTGCTCTACTTCTGATTTGTATTGTACATTTCTATGTTAAGTTTTGATTTTCTATTGTGGCACCATCCTTTCACACTTGGCCATGATTCAACCAAACTTGAACCTACATTGTGTTATCCTAGGGTGCTTAATGATATAAATGTCTGGCGGCCGCCTTAATTTTCATAATATTTTTTTCTTTATATATTTTAAAAAAAAAAAAACTTCATTCTCGTCTGTCAAACATCCCACTACAGGCTTATGACTCAATTTAACATTTACTACATAAGGATTATCCAACTTTCCCGAGCAGTTGATTCAAATAAATATAAACAATACGAGGATGTTAACATTTTTATATCACATATATGCAACCATATGATTCCTTTAACAACTACTGTCATTCATTCCCATCTATCCTCATTAAACTTGATCATGATTTAGTAAAATGAAAAGTTAAAGAATCGAATGAGGGAGAAACTGTGAGTTATATGGGAAAAAGCAAATTAACAAGGTTGGCGCTGAAGTGTCTCCTATATAACCACAAGAACTTAGTGAGATCTCAAAGTTTTTCAGTTATGTTGTCTAGAAGGCCCTGTGAAAGCTTTCACTTTGAGCAATCTGACAAAAGGGATTAGAGAGACTTCAGGAACTATTCTGTGTAACTGTATTTGTACATATTTGAACTGAAATGAGCATACACAATTATCAATTCCTGTGTTTAAGTATTAACAAAAATGAAATATATGGAGATAACCAACAGCATTCAAGATCAAATGTCCATAAAACAATACAGAATAGGAGCAGAGCAAACAGGGACCTCCAGTGCAAATGTCCATAAAACAATACAGAATAGGTCAATTCAGTGTATAAATAATAGACTAACAAATAGTATGAAAAACGTCAGTGAGCATTTGACTCAATGATAAATTGTATTAGCTGACAAGTTCATTGTATCAACATAGAACCTACGAAATGATGACTTAAAACGAGACTACTGATAATCTTGTTTCATCAACTTGTTTGACAATAATTCACCACGTTTTACAAATTGAGCATGCTCTTGCGTATTGAATCAACTGAGATATACATAAACTCCGTATGCAGCAAAACCTATTGTCATACATGGTAAAGACTTATTTTTGTCCACGCAAATTAAGTTTATTTATTGATTAGTGTCTTAATTGCCTGAAACAAGGAACTTTCTCTCAGATCACATTGTATCTTTTTATAGTTGAATGAAGTGAACTATCTATGATCGACATAAGTACAATGACCACTGGAATAAAACTAATATTAACGCAAAGAAGCAGTGACGAAATGGGGAGACAATCACCTCTCAAAACAAATACACATCTTTTGAGTTTAAGATAATGAACAGTGATAAATCTTTAAAAAGATATATTTATGCAATTCAGATATGTGAATAGCGCATAAAACATGAACCCATTGTAATTCCAGAGGTGGGATTAGGTGCCAATGAGGAGTAAGCATTCCCTGTAAATATTGAACTCATATGAAGCCAATTTTAACTTTAATGAGATATGTGTACATTTTTATTCTACTTGAATTGTAAGAGATTTAATAATAATATACTAATAGCTGAATTCTTTAGATACATGTAGTACATCGTCAGTAAAAGTTATCAATTTTAATACACAGTTCAATATATGAAGGTGATTATAAAGAACGTGAATGATCTAATGAATTCATTTAACAATAGAATTCTGTCAAAAAGGTTTAAAATACAGATCTTTGAAAATTCCAGAGGTGAAATAGGTGACTTCATTCTCGAAAATTGCTTGGTATCGTAAATACGTTCAAACTAAAGTACATGTAATTTGTTCAAGAAGTAACCTATCAGATATGAAGTGCTCCCACTTTTGTATGATTGATACACATGTACATGTATGTATGATGCAATTCATTTTTTAAAACAATTTACTGTTTTGTGTTTTATGCCAAATATCTATGTTTTATTCTTATTTAGCAACATAATGTTTCACTCAATATAATTAAAAATCGATGGTTACGGTTCACGTGACGAATATAACGTAGCTCCAAACGACTTATTTTTCGAAGATTGAAACAATGGCTTTGGTATAAACATTTGAGAAACATAAAGAAATCTTAAACTTTTTAATTTCACCGAATATTTGATTTTTGTTTCCACTCACAACTTTTCAATTGCAATATCTGAATTCCTTTCAAGTATTTAAGTCCCAGACAATGAAACCCTTAAGAATTCTTTTTTTAAGCTACAAATTTGTTGGAAGACAGAGAAAATTGGGATCATGTGAAACTTAGAATGAGCACAACTTGATGAAACATTTTCGGTGCACAAATGACATATGCAAAACGAACATACATGTGCAGAGACATTGTGTCCATGTTTTGTTATTACAAGAAACAAGCAGAATATTTCTCTTTGTATAATTTTATATTGAATGAAAAATATGCCACGACCATCCTTTGCTTCCTGATAATAAGCTGCAGAATATTTTTGTATATAACCTTAATGAAATATTCTATCACTAGATCCTAGAAATCACAATTTTTTTTATACGCATCTCACAAATACTGGGCTATATTTCTGCAAAATTTGCATGAGATAACATAAGATAACCCTGGATGTACTAAAACGTATCTAAAATAATATATTGCTTTGAATTATATATGCAGAGTGTATACAAAGATCATTGCAACAAAACTAATATTGAAAAAGGACAAACTGACAAGATAGAGAGGAGTTCGTCTTACAAAACAAATACTCTTATGTGGAAAGACTAGAAAAATGACCTTATTTGAAACATTTTAACTGATTGAGATTAAATTGGATAAATCTACAAAACCAGTCTTCATGAAATGTTAAAGGTTTAAGGTTAATACATTTCAATTTCTTAAATCCATGTCGTACATTGCAGTGAATGTAAACAAAATGTCTTTTAAAGAGCTTTTTAAGACACTTCGTCAGCAATGTTTTTGTTCAAGATTAAAAGAGATTTCAATCTGGTGATTAATAATACGGAAGTTTAAATCTATTCAAAATAGAATTGGATAATCTCTCTCTCTCTCTCTCTCTCTCTCTCTCTCTCTCTCTCTCTCTCTCTCTCTCTCTCTCTCTCTCTCTCTCTCTCTCTCTCTCTCTCTCTCTCTCTCTCTCTCTCTCTCTCTCTCTCTCTCTCTCTCTCTCTCTCTCTCTCTCTCTCTCTCTCTCTCTCTCTCTCTCTCTCTCTCAAAGTACTACAAGAAAACATTTATGTAATCATCAATTGTCGCCCGGGAAATATATAAAGTAAACAATGGAAATGAGTCTTGATCATCAAACCGCTTCGATATGTGTGAAAAGGCATGCGTCTAATTGATGGAGACGATAGTCACGAATATTTGAAAACTTAAAGTCGGATAAATATCAAACAAAAACGATACCATTTTAAACTTCAATTCCTCGAGTAAATGTAGGCTGCATAAAATATAAATTGAAGTTAGGCACATGCATCATCTATATTCAAAAATGTATTTAATTTTCAATTTTAGAATATAAAACACAAACTGTGCAGAGTACGTTTTTATACGAGAAGTAAAATTCGACGTTCTAAAAAAAAGGGATCTGTCGTTTTTTCGATTGTAAATGATAAACAACTTTATATATTAAATATGAAAAACATAAATATTTTTAAAGATTAACTTTATGGAAGTAAATATATTATGTATCTCGTAATTTATAAAGGGAAAGAACATTCTGATTAACAAACTTTTCAATGTTTAGAAAACCTTTAATTCTGAATAACTACTCCCACCTCAATCCCCATACACCAACACTTAAACTTATATGTATAGAGCAGCCCGGTCCTCCGGGCTGCAATAACATCCCACAGTATATCAAAAAGAATGTCTTACATGTATTTCCCCTTATTATACCCCCCGCTTGAAAAGCGGGAGGGTATATAGTAATCGGTATTTCCGTCCGTCTGTACGTCCGTCCGTCCGTCCGTGTTTACGAGAGTGCATTTATTGGGTATTTTTCATGCCAAGATTGTACTTATTGGGTACTTTTTGCTTATTGGGTATACCCAATAAGAAGTGTCGCTGAATATGCTTAAAACACCCTAATTGGGTATTTGCAGGTTAGTACCCAACAAAACTTGGACACGACGATTTGTCCAAAAAAGTGTCCAAAAAAGTTGCTTTCACGGACGCACCGTGTTTTGTTGTTTCAGTTTTACATTCGGAACTCTAAATTCTCGAGAGTTCCGAAAATCAACTTCCGTTGATCCTGATCATAACAACGTTTGTTTTCATGGAAAAAAAATATGGCGACTAAGAAACACTTAATGTCAACAAGATTTTCTGATTGACAAGAGAAAAGGTAAGTTTATTCTATTAATATTTATCTATTGCTGGGTTCTTGTTTAAGGAAAATTGATTTTAATGTAATTTTGAAAACAATTGTACACAAAATCAAAATAGATATATCGGAACAATTAATCCTAAGTTGCTTTTGTTTGTATTTTGAATTTTCTCTGTCTTTTTAACTCTCTTGAGGGCGAGAAGTATTTGTCGTTTACTGATTTTTATTTGAAGATTAAAATATTTAGTAAATGATCGTATAGTGTTAGATAATCTTTAATAAATCGAAAGTGTTTATTATTTAATTTTATATCATAACCAACTAAGTATGTTCTGACAATGTATATTGGAAAGGGAAATGAAAATTTTAACAATCATGTGTTCATAAATCAGCTGTAAATTATCGGTTCATGTAGACAGTATTACAATCGCAAACTGAGCTGAGATGATGATAAATGGGATAATTGACAACAACTAAATAATTGTATGTAAGTTTATCTCATCTGATATGTAACTTAAGAGATTCATTGTATTACCGAAAAACTTTCAGTCAAAACATTACTTCTTTCTGTCTTTGATTTTGACTGAGTGTCTGCTTTATTTTGATTTTTTTTTTAAAATTATTGTTTTTGTCATTTGTTTTAATTGATTTAAAACAATACTGAAATTGATATAGGGCTACTATAACTATTTCACATGATGGGTGTGTAATTAGCATTGCGCTACACCCGGGGCTTCCATTTTTGAGGATGGGCCTAGTGGTTTTCTGCACTGAGGAATCCCCTTGGGCTATTAGGAATTTTAAAATACACATGTAATACATGAAAAGCACCACCGGTATTTTCACTCTTTTTTGCTATTAAATTCCCTAATATGGAAATATTCCAGACAGCATGCTCATATTATCCATAAATCTCCACAACTGCATCCATTTTGCAGTACTACAAGACTGATTTACTTAAAAACGATCTTTTATTTCCTAATTTGAATTCCCCCCTTTCCTTTGTTTAATATAGCAATATTTGCTTGTACATATATACCTCACAGATATCCCATTATTAAATTATATACATAACATTCACTCAATCAGCTCAATGATAAGTGTCATGCAATTATGTAGCGTTTTTTAAAGCCATGGCGTAACTGATCAAAAAATATATTTTTGAAAAATACAAAATTAAGTAAAGAAATATAGTAAATACATTTAAATTAAAGCTTTTCATACAATTCGGAGCACGGAGAACTTCTCTGTAATGTGTTATTTAAATCTTTTATATTTTCTTCCAAGTCGGAGAAAACTCCGAGAATCCAAATTAAATTTTGATACCTTTATAACGCAATTGACTTAGATTTTGTAATTTACGGAAAATTTCTATCTTTATCATGTTTATATAAAGTAATGATACAAATAATAAGTTCTTATAATTGTAGTCTAATAATTTTCATTGTACATACGCCATATATGACTTTAAATGATTCAAGATGAAAACAAAATGATTTTTGCTTCGTTTTAATTAGACGAACTAGTGAATGACCAGAAAAGGAATATTTAAAATATTTTTTTCATTTTTTTAAATCATTAATTTATATATGATTAAATTTTACTAGCGAAAATTAAATTAAACTTTAATTTTAAAAAGAATCATCTGTAGTTAATACCCTGTGGGCCCATTCCATCAAAGGTCGTATGCCCAGTCGTAGCGCTACGCCGGCGTAAAGTCGGCACTAGCACGAATATTTGCATTTCATTAAAGAGTGTATCGTTATGCCTGACTAAATTTAGGCCAAACTTTTACGTCTACTCATGGGTAGGCGTAAGTTAGGGCGTAAAGTTAAAATAAGGCCTTTTTATTAATTTTGGCGAGTTCTAAAGAAAAAGTAAGGTTCTAAGAAGAATTTAAAATACAAACAATGCATTATTTAATTATACATATTATGAAGAGGGGGAGGGGGGGGGGTTGTTACAACTACTTGGGGACGTAGTTGATTTGAGTAATAACATACTCAAATAATATTTTGATAAATTTCTGCTGAGAAGAAAAGATTGTCTTAATAGAGATTTCTTACGTTTTGACAATGCATTCATACACATTTGATTGTGGTATTGTATGTCTAAGGTATTGTAAATCAATTTACATATATAACTGTATTTCTACACCCCGCTTGAAAAGCGGGACGGTACATGTATATGTACATGTATATACTATTTAGTAATCGGGATGTCCGTCCGTCCATCTGTTACGCTTTGGGGGTACCCATCTCTATCCGCAACTTCTTTCATATCACTGATTGAAATTTGGTGAAATTTTCACAGAATCTTTATTATATATTACCATTGTGCATTATTGAACTTTTTGATCCGACACATATTTTGGGTTTCCCACAGCAAAACATGGACACTGCCATTATATTTATATGGAAGGCGGGGGGATATCTTTTATTGAACTCATTGCTTACGGTACCTCTAGTTTATTTTTCATTTACTAAAAAGAGACCCATAAAAATTGTCTATTTTGAAAAAATATTTTCCAACAGCATATTTTCTGAAAAAAAAAAAAAAAAAAAAAAAAAAAAAATCGGTTTCAAAAGCATAATTATCATCTTTCATGTAATTTTCTACATTTAAGAAAAAAAATTCAAAAAAATAACCCATCTTAAAACCAAATAGTTTTTGTCATGTTTGAAGAGTCCATTTCTTATTTACTTCTTGTCCACATGCGTGGATCCAGAGGGGGTCGGAGAGAGGGTTCAGAATCTCCCGAATTTGCAGATTAATTAACGGTGAATGTACAGATTACTTAGTTAAGGACGAAAGTAATTATTTTCCTAGGTATCTGGGACAAGTGATGTTCCCGGCGAATCATAGAACCCAACCCAGGGAGGGGGTTGGGGTCTCATAGACAATGAGAGATTTTTGAAAGTGGTAATAAATTATTGCTTTTATGATATCGATGTAAGATGGTGATAATTACACAGTTAAGTTCAAGAATGAATTATTCCTATTTTTTTTCTCAGACAAACATTGATGCAGAAGACATCTTTAATTTTCATAATTTTGTTTAAAAGAGCAAATTTTACATAGTATAAGATAATCTGAGCGCATATAAAGCACATTTAAGATGAAAATATACATGTTTTTGATTTCCTGCATTACTTACATTTTAATGAAAACAAAATAGAAAGTAGCTGTAACTAAATTTTAAAGACAGACACCACACAAGCAAAGAATTTTTGTAAGAATATCTTTGTAGTCATTTTTCCAACCCCCCCTCTCTCTCTTTCTCTCTGCGTACTATTAAAACGGTACATAATATTTAATCTGCAGATAGTAAAGAATTTTTTTCTATAACTGAACAATTATGAATCAATTGAATTGATAAAAAATTAATAAATACAGAGAGGATTATTTTACATGTACCATAGTAGTAAACGTGTAAAATTTATTTCTTGACTCAAAATGTGTTCATATGTAAACCGTTTGCATTTTGTTTTCATTATTTTTGCTTGCATATACATTTCTTATTAAAATTTTTAAATCTTATTCTGTCTCAAACTTAATTATTAGTATTTGTCAGTAGAATCAGTATTTATCGAATCATGAAATTTATTATCAAAGGCGAAGTTATTAACCTGTATCAATTTCGGGAAGAGGAGGTATGGGTGTAATTAAATTTCCAAAATGAATAGTTTTGCTTAATTCCGAAATACAAGTACATGTACTGTCCTTTTCATCCTTTCAATTTATTAGACTTTTATTATTGAAATATTGTAAAAAAAAACAAACTAAAATTGGTTTCTTAAAAGATGCATGTCTCTTACATAACACTATAAACCCATGCATGTTTCAATTAGTGCAAGTATTAATTTATCTATAACTTGTGTTATTCTGTACTTTGACGTGCTACAATTTACACATGTTTGTACGCTTTGTGCAATGTTTATGTTTTTGCGCCTGCGCAATGCAACGTTGTCAAGGATTTAGTCCTGTGACTAAGCGTATCTTTTACGACTAGACTTACGCCACTTGGTGAAACGCAAATTACGCCCGACTAAATTTTGGCGTAATCCCCGGAAGTACGCCTAAGTTAAGGCTTAACTTTACGACTTTTGATGAAACGGGCCCACTTTTTTCACGATGAATTTTTTTTCAATGTTACTTTTTTAATTTTTGCCTCTATACTTTTTACTCGGGGATAGTAACTTTATTGCCACAAAGCTGTGGATTAGTACTTGATTTCCTTTATTGTACAGCGATGACTATGATTTAATAGCACAAAAAGCTAATGGGTTTACGTATGTGAATTTATATGATTAATGCTTACTTGTGATTTTAGGATAACTGGAGATAATGATTCCTTTTTTCCACTTATATTACATAAATATTTTCCCAAGTATTATGTTACAATAAATTGTTTTAGATTTTTTTTAATAAAAGTAATCAATAATTACAATGGAAATTAAAACTATAATCATGTTCATTGAGGATTTTCAATACTTAACAGGTCAAACAGGAACTTCAATTGTGAACATTGCAGAGAACACACCCATCAGAAGATGACCCTCAGAAATAGGACAATTGTAAGTAATCAGTAAAATGAACAGGGATACTTCATGCCAACCATAAGATTTTTAGAGACATTTTCGCTTCTTAAATTAGAAGAGATAGAGGGAAAAACTTGTACATACTACATAACTACTAGGCAACCAACCTTTAACTACAGGAAAGCTTTTGGTATGTGCAATACAGCTACATAAAACCTCTTTAGTATTCATGTTAAGTTTGAGAAAGTACCTTAGTATTTTTTTAGTGTTTGCCAACATTTTCATGCACACTGTTTGCTTGTTTGTACTATCATTTTATTTTAAATTCTTCAGATGCCCTTTACCTTTGCCAGTTTAGAATCATTTGTTTTAAGGGCATCTGAGGGTTGGTTCCAGAACTTAATTAATTGTAAAGTAAATACTGGGATACTATACGGTCATAGGTTATGTTAATACATGTATAACATTTTGTTCTGATAGAGGTGGCATACAGGAAAAGAAACAATACTAGATATCACTTCAAAGGAATAAAACAGCTTCATCTTGTAGGTGTATTTTATTTAAGGATCACTACCTCATGTCTGATGTGCTGAAAGTTATTCATAAACTGTTTGACTGTAATTTTTCATATTTTCAACTTCTATCCAGCTTAATCAATTTTAATTAAATTTTGTGCAAAGAAATACCTTTATCTAATTGCAGAATGAATAAAATGGACAGAGGCAGAACTGAAGGAGATGCATGAAATGAGGAATATTTCAAAGATTGCCTGAGCATAACCACTGCTACTGGATAAACATATGGCAATGTAAAAGAGCAGGGTCAATGGAGGTATCATACAGTATAGGCCATGAGAGACCCTGAAGAAGAAAGTATTGAACAGAAACAAAAATAAAACCATTTTGACATTTATTGAAATATAGGATCAAAGTCTTATATGTAAAATTTGGGCATGTAATGACTTTTCTCTAGTTCTAAGACTTATAACAGTGATGATTTGATTTAATATCTTTATCCCATTTTGTCGAAAAGATTTGGACATAGTGCATCAATTATTTTAAAGTTTTGATACAACGAATTCATTCATCGTACTTGTAACTGGGTTTTCTGGTGCGACACTGTTTTATCGGCTTCAAAACTAAGTTTGTGATTTCCAAACCAGATTAATGAGATCATGTTATATCTTTTAACATCGGTGACTATTTAATCTATTCTTTTACATCTCAGAAGTATTTTTATTATTTCAGGGAAAATATGCATTGTACATGTATCTGTAATAAACAGGATTATAGAAATTTTCCATATAGTACAACACAATCTTAGCAACTGAAGGCAAATATTTTATCAAGGGTGTGATCTATTTATCAATATGGTTTTCAGCATCTTGCTCTACCTGTAATGACTTGCTCCAAGTTCCAATATTTAAATTTAAATCTTGCAAACATGGTTATAAAATTCTTTAAAAGCCAAATAGTTTAGGCGCAAAATGCTTATATATTTCCTATCATTTGTAAAGTGTACACTGAATGAGATGTGAAATGTTAGAATTAAAGTATTAAATATGTTTTGGACTTATGTATGCTTATGCAGATAAATTTGAATTCAGCTAGGGAAGGTAAATGTCATACTTATTGGGTTTGCAATCTAATGCAAGAGTATAAATATCCAAGACAAATTTGACAATTTTAATGAAGGGTATAAGTAACCCAAGAAGAATTGGACAGGTAAACATCACCTGTTGGGTTTTATTCTAATGTTGGGATGTAATACATTGTATCCAAGAAGAGTTGAACCAATGTCCAATACCTATTGGGTTTTCTTTCTTATGAAAAAAAAATTTGAGTAACCCAAGAAGAATGTCCAATACCTTTTAGTTTATATACTATTGAAGGGATGAAGATATCCAAAAGGAATTGGACAGGTGTCCATTACATGTTGGGTAGTATTCTGATTAGGGGATTCTCAAGAAACCCAAGAATTAGACAAGTGTCCATTGCCTGTTGGGTGGGATGTAGATATCCAAGAGGAGTTGGACAGATGTCCATTACCTGTTGGGTGGTATTCTGATGAAACAATTCAAGAAACCCAAGAAGAATTGGACAAGTGTCCATTACCTGTTGGGTGGGATGTAGATATCCAAGAGGAGTTGGACAGGTGTCCATTACCTGTTGGGTTGTATTTTATGAGGAGATAAAAGAAACCCAAGAATTAGACAAGTGTCCATTGCCTGTTGGGTGGGATGTAGATATCCAAGAGAAGTTGGACGAATGTCCATTACCTTTTGGGTGGTATTCTGATGAAACAATTCAAGAAACCCAAGAAGAATTGGACAAGTGTCCATTACCTGTTGGGTGGATGTAGATATCCAAGAGGAGTTGGACAGGTGTCCATTACCTGTTGGGTTGTATTTTGATGATGCAATTCAAGAAACCCAAGAATTAGACAAGTGTCCATTGCCTGTTGGGTAGGATGTAGATATCCAAGAGGAGTTGGACAGATGTCCATTACCTGTTGGGTGGTATTCAGATGAAACAATTCAAGAAACCCAAGAAGAATTGGACAAGTGTCCATTACCTGTTGGGTGGGATGTACATGTAGATATCCAAGAGGAGTTGGACAGGTGTCCATTACCTGTTGGGTTGTATTTTGCTGAGGAGATTCAAGAAACCCAACTAGAATTGGACAATGTACACATGTTCAATTGTTCTTGGGTAGTTCAATCCCTTCGTCAAAATACAACCCAACAGGTATAGGACACCTGTCCAATGCCTGTTGGATACCTTCATTCTGTCCAACATGTAATGGGCATTTGCTTATTATTAATTGGTCATGACTCAAAAAGGTTTCTCCTTAAATACTTAATTTTGTTATTCAAGAAAGGTTAAACAGAGTCTGAGATGTGTTGAGTTGTGTTTTCACAATTCAGTTTTTTTGCATTTAAGTATTCATATATTTTAATATTAGTTATTTTGAAATATACAGGTGTATATCCTTATTGCTAAGAACAAATTAGTTAGGTGTTACAATAAAAGAGCTATATCACAGAAATTGACAAAAATATGGGTTCAAAACCAAAGGTTTTCAGTCTTGTCTGAATTTACCAGCAAATATTAAATATATAATAAATTTGAAATGAATAAAAAACAATAAGAAAAAACCCAATAAAATACGGACACGAGGATTAATATCCAATAAGATTTGAACAGTAACTACCCAAATAATGCTCTCTCGTGTGTACACTTTTTTTGTATCCAATAAGCAGTATCCAATAGGACTTGGACTTGATGTACCCAATATATAACCAAATGTGTGTCCGTCCGTCTGTCCGTCCGTCTGTTACGCTTTGTGGTACCCATCTCTTATCCGCAACTCCTCCCATACCACTGAAAGAAATTTAATGAAACTTTCACAGAATCTTTATTATACCCCCCGCTTGAAAAGCGGGAGGGTATTTATACCCCCCGCTTGAAAAGCGGGAGGGTATATAGTAATCGTTAATTCCGTCCGTCCGTCCGTCCGTCCGTCCGTCTGTACGTCCGTCCGTCCGTCCGTCTGTCTGTCCGTCCGTCCGTCTGTTACGCTTTGGGGTACCCATCTCTTATCCGCAACTCCTCTCATACCACTGAATGAAATTTAATGAAACTTTCACAGAATCTTTATTACACATTGCCATTGTGCACCTCCTATTTTACTTTTTGATCCGACACATATTTTGGGTTTCCCGGCCACAGGAAAACATGGACTTTTTCACCAGTTATAACCATATGGGAGGCGGGGGGTATCATTTAGTGAGCTCATTGCTCACAGTACCTCTAGTTTAATCTTAATTTAAAGTTGTCCTTAATTACAGAAACAGTACTTAACGATTTGTTTTACTCCCATGCTATATGTTATAAGTGCCAATTTGTTATAAGCGTGTTCGCTTTTTCGGGCTTAACTCGCTTTAAACTTTTTTTTTTACTAAATCTTTATTATCTACATTTCTTCCTTCAAGTACACAGTATGTAAAGATAAATGTATATAAGAATAAAAGAAAAATGTAATGTATTCTTTAACATGAACAGGGAAATATTTAAATAACCCAAAAATAACAACACCTTTCTTTCTTTCCATTTAATGCAATTGTACACTTCCTGGTTAGTTAAATGCGCGGATTCTACACATCAGATTTGTTTTAAGTTCTACGACGATAATTCATGTGGAGCTATGGTTTTTACAAGTGTTAAAATCTTTATTGCTTTTTGAATTTGGAATAAAAAAGTTTTTTTTAAACCGACTAGCGAAGTAATATGATATCTTAACAACACATTTGGGAGACGGACTGCGAAATGATATCATTTCTGGTTTTATTCATGGTCTTTGAAACAATAGGTAGGTAAAAAAAAAATCACATCAAACTTTGTATTGATGTATTTTTATCCCTTTATATATCATGGACAATAAACGTTGGATATATAAATTCATATTATATGGGAATATTCAATAAGAACATGCAATGTTATTATTGATTTCTAAATTCATTTTTTTTTTCGATTATAACATTTATTTTTTGTGTTTATTGATTGTATCTTGATAATCTTTAAAACAAATGTAGAAATATTGATTTATCTAATTATATTCTATAAATCTATTCCTTGTTTAAAATTCAAAAGAATGCTACATGCACATTTAAAGAGACATGGACACAGTGTACACTGATTTTTTAAAAACAATTTTAATGTTTACAATTCCAAACTAAGGCAAACCTGATGATCCGAAAAAATCTGAACATCATTTCTTGATTTACACACGAACTTAATTTTTCATAATGTAAACAAGACTCGTGCCTTGCTTATTTTTATTACATATAGAAAGTATCATGTTTATAACAAAACTAGATTCGGCAAATCACCGGAAACTGTCTAGTCATATTTAGAATTAACTTCTTTGTTGAAAAAAAAACCTGCTTTGAACCAACATACATACGTATATTTAACCTATGTAAACTAAATCATGGCACGGGTCCTGTTTACAAAACAAAATATTGGAGCTCTAAATCTGTCTCGTATCACGACAACTGAAATTCAAATTTTTGATGATCATTAGAAATGCCTCTGTTGAATATTTAAAATATTTTTTTTAAAAAAAAAAGGTTAAATAAATTTGAAAATTTTTAGCTGAAACTGTGTCCATGTTCCTTTAAACCACAGTGGTGAATATGAGGTAAATCATGAGAGAGAGAGGGGGAGAGAGAGAGAGAAGGGAAGAGAGCGTGCACGTTATATTTTATAAGAAGTGGTATTTAATGTAAAAAAAAATGTTGTATGGACACAGATTTAAAAGAGACAATGACTTTTCTGTTCATCTCATGGCTATACACTCTTGTTATCTTTTCTCAGACAATATATTTCAAGATAATTGTCCTTGAATATGATATTACTTGAATTGAACTTTTGAAATTTTTAACCTGGAAATTCTATGAATTACCACATGTCGCAAAGTCCCTGTGTAATAAAGTACACGATAGCTTCATAATTTAACACAAGCCTAATTGAAGGCAACCCTCCATTAAATATAACAATATTATACTCTTGGCTGTACACAGAATAAAATAGCGTGTAAACTTTTTTGGCTGTATTTGCAAAATTCTTTGTCATTTTCTAATTTTTGAAAAGGAAAGAAATCAATGTAATCTTGAAAAATCCATCTGAAATTTATTACTTTCCGTGTTTATTTTTTGCTTGACATATCAGGGTTCAAGCGGATTATAAAAATATTTTCAAACACTGTTTTTCTTCTCTTTTCCCCTTTTTCTTTCACGAAACCTTTATACAATTTGTGATATAACATTGAAAAAATTCATAGGGAGAGCAGTTGACTGTATGCATGTTTATCTTCCGCATTAGGAGCGAAGTAAATTATTTTTACACAAAAGAAAGCCGAGTATCAATTCAATTTGATGTCAATTTACATTTAAATATTTACTTTATGGTAAAAAGAATACCTTTTTTCACTTTCAGTTTAAAGAGGAACTTTTTTCTCGCTCATTGGCTCAATTGCATACCTTCAGCACTTCTGTTTTTCAAACGATTTTTTAAAGGATTGGGGAATCAAATTTAATATCAATATCAATGCCTTGAATCTTTTTTCCAATACAAGTAATATTTCAATTGAATCATGTTGTTCCTTCAGAAGAAACTAAGAATATTAAAAGAATGACAGACAGACAGACAGACAGATGGACAGATGGAATGTCATTGAACAACAGATTATCAGAACAGGTAACCTGAGATCAGGTGAGCTAAATGTATTTCATCCAATTAATATGAAAAAAAATCCATTCTTTTTCTGTTTCAGATTCCCAGTCTTTATACTTCTGTGATACAAATGGAAAAGGTAGGTGCAAGATGTAAAACTAGTTTTGTTAGATTTTTTATCCAGAATTTTTTTTTTTTTTTTTTTTTTTTTTTTGGTCACAGGTAAAAAGATTTCTTTTTTTCAAGAAAAGCAAAGATACACAAACCTTTTGAAGTTCAGGAAAAGATTATAATATACAACTGCAACAGTAATTCTGACGTAATGATTGAACAAAGAAAAAACAACCCAGGGTCATATTTATCTTTCTATCTAAATTACTCAGTAGTCGATCGCATGGCGCAGTGGTTGGAGCTTCAGCTCTAGAGTCGCGAGGTAAGGAGTCAGTTCTTACTTCGCGGGTTCGAATTCAACTGTGGGACGTGGTGACTGGTCCTTCGGATGAGATATAAACTGAGGTTCCGTGTCGCAGTAGGTGTTGGCATGAAAAATATCCCTCACTGCTCAATTCACTGCTCAATGGCCCTGAATGACAAGTATATAGGACAAAATTTGTAGCTCTCCACCGGCAAGTGGTGGCGTCTCCATTTGAGTGCAAAATTGACGAAAGGCATGTTTAATAACATACAATCAATCATTCAATCTTATTTAAGATTAAGATTCTTTTCTGAGTGAGGCACGCTACGGGCCTGTTGCATATGTTACATTAAAAGGTTCAACTTTATTAGGTTTTAATTATCTAAAACAGATTGTTTTTGATTAGTATAATTTGATAAATTCTGAATTTAATATGTAACACATACTAATTTTTCATTACCTCCCAAGCCTGTAACATGACTACAGGGAATTTGATGTGAAAGAATTATAATCTTTCTTTTTTTTAATACAGGGATATATCTTTTATTACAAAGATAGTCAAAAAAGGGCAGTTCTTATTTACACCCAAGTGTCTATTGTTGGTGTTTTCTTTCATTGACGCGACGCTGTCTCAAGAACGAAAAGTGATAAAAAAGCAATAAAGTAGCCAAAATTGTAGACATACTGCAGATGTGGTACAATGTTTCAGATTTCTTTTTGACACATGCCTGGAAGTAGTAGAAACAAACGTGAACTATTGTTTAATGTTCACTAAATTTACTTTTTTTTCTTTCACATAATTTTGTTATCATACATTGTTGCTTAGGCAGAGAGGTAGTGTAAAATTTACTGAAATCTAATTGATATTCTGACCAACGTATTTGTAACATAAGAACAAAATAATTTCCAGACTGTTTCCATTGCTTGTAAGACACTAAAATGATTTATTGATGCTTTGTGTTAGTTTCAAACCTTTTTATGGCTCATGTGACACTGGATCGAAGATTCCTCGTCGCCATCGTAATAAAATCAAATCGGGAAATCACTTATAAATCATTCATAATTTTTATAATTTGAAGTTTTAACTCTTTTGGTTTCTCTTCATTATTCTTCGTTGTTATACTTCATTGAGGAAGAAAATATCCCAGTGGCGGATCCAGAAATCCAGAAAAAGGGGAACCGACTACTTTTGGGTCAGGGTATCGGTCCACAGACACACTAAAAATATTGATTTATCATTTCTTCTGTTTTTTTGGCACAAAAGGGAGGGGGGCTGACCCCCCCTTTAAATCTGACAGTGCATTTAAACCTTTACGAGGTATTCATTCATTTTACAATTTTATACCGACTAAGTTATTCAAACTTATCCTAAATGGTGCTGAAAAAGACGACTTTTATTGACAATACGTTTTCAACACTGCAAAAAAGAGGTCAGGGTTTTTTTTATTTATTAAGTTTTAAAACCCATTCATCAAAGGTGTGTGTTGGAGTGTAGTTTAATTGAATAGACCTGATTGTTGATCAGAAAAAAAAAACTCAACTAAATTTCTGGTTTTGGTCAGAATGAATGATAGTGTTATAAACAATGGAATCTTCATTTGATTTAGGAGATTTTAATTTAATATTTAAATACATGCTACAAGAATTATTGATAGATAAGTAGTTCAACGCAATTATAAGTTGGTGTTCCCTTTATTCATAATGTCTTCGTCCATATACCAATTAACTGACCGATACATTGTCCATTTCAATGTTTCTTCTCTTCGCTTTTATTTCCTGTAAAAATGATTTTCAAGAAAGTCCAAGTATTAAAACAGGCTTTGTGAAATTGCAATATTCTTGATTGCTACATAAGTTGGTTTTATTTGAGTACCTCCAGCAAAGAACTTCTATATGAGCCCACTTCTAGCGATAAAAATTACAATCTGTATTAAAATCTTCCGAAACAGATTTTTCATGATATGATTGCACACTTTTGACTTTATGCTTTGACTTTATGAAAAATACTGAAGAAAAATGTAAAGGTTTGGACAGTTTTGAATAAAAAATGTTTCAGGATTTGAAGATCGTGTAACATAATGCAACAAAATACATAATTCTTTGTAGATATGCAATCAACAAACAGACAAGTGAAATTTAATAAATTTAACTAGTATTTCATCTGAACAGTGTTGGTTTATAAGAAACTCACATGGTCAGAAAAAGCTCTTAGTCAACCTTGTTCTTTTGCCTTACGACAACCAGATTTAAGATATTTTCCAGGGGTGTTCTATTTCGTAGATCCATGGTGGTAACTTTTTTTATACAGATTGAGTTTGCATTTTGTTCATCGTTGACTTTTTTTTATTTCGATACGTACCTCACTTTTTATCTATTATACATATGTGCATGATTGATGTATGCATAAATGATGGAAGCTTTATATGTATATATCTGTTTGTTTTATCTCGCTAGATGTGTGTGAGGTCGCCAACACAAAGCAACCGTTCCAGCCCAACGCCCGGTACCCGCATTGTCCGTATAACGGCGATAGACCGTACTGCGACCGTTATATCACCCCGGGCTGGTACAGATACAGTTCAACAATGCTGACTGTGTGTCCCAGTCTAGGATTTTGTGGTGCTATATACCCCTACTGGCTCAATGGTAAAGTTCATTATCTTATTTCAGTTTCTTTTATATTGTTATAATAGATGTGGTAAATGCATTATAGATAGAGAATTTTTATGCACGCCCACAAAAGTAAGCGTGGATATTAGGGTATATTTTGTAGATCATGAAACAGTCTTTTCTGTTTGATGGTGATCGGAAGGTCTTGAGTTCGAATTTCGGCTGTGATTGATCTAAGTCGATAAAAAATGGGTAGCAACTGTTCCTTCACCGTGTGCTGGGCACTTGAAGTGAAAATTACGGATCCTTCGGATGAGACCTTTTAAAAACCGAGGTCCCGTGTCACGGTAGGCGTAAGCACAATAAAGAACCCTCACTGCTCAATGTCCCTGAGTACCGAGTAAAAGTCAAAATTTAAAGCCTTTCACCAGTATATGCTTATGTCTCTACACGAGTGAAAAAATATTGAATCGGACATAAAGCAACATAAAATCAAATTTGTTTGATGTTAAACAAGTTGATGAAACAAGAATATCAGCTGTCTCGTTTAAAAAAAAATACCACGTAAGTTCTACAGTCAATAAAATGACTTTTTTCAACAACTTATCATTGAGTCAAAGGTTGACTGACTTTTTCATACACATTGCCAGGCCATTATTTACATACATGTAAATAATTAATTGTACACATTTTTTTTTCGTTTTTCTCGATCATGACACGGAGCACTTGGCGGGTATGATCAATATCGGGGGAAACTCATCCCTTTATGGCAACTCTGTTCTTTTTTTGGAGGTCCGTGTTTGCTTTACTCTCGATTTTTTGGCAACATATAATTAGACTTTGAGCTTATATACTGTTCGTTGTCTCCACTGTTTCACTTTGATCATTTTGAATTTGATAACGCTGCATCTTATATCAACTGTTAAACTTAAATTTTTTTTACCTGTTAAAAATGCTATTTTGTCAAAAATAATATAAAAACAATTTTTCAGGGTACATAAATTGATGCAAAGTACATTTAAATCATTTAAGTGTGAAACGAAAACGGGTTTTGTTTTTAATTGCATATAGCTTCCTAAAAGTTCTGAATGCTGCTCTTGTTTATGAACATTATCTTTATTTTGAGTTTCCATATGAGTGAAAAATTCTGGAGAGGGTCGTTAAACAACATACAAACAAACAAATTTCTATACAGAGAGTACAATATGAGTTTTTCTGCATGCCCGGTTATGACATTGGGTACTCGCTGGGTCTGACCGATCGATTGAGGATACTTACTCCTTTATGGTATCTAATCACTGGCGTTTTATGGAGGCCTGTGTTTGCTCTGCATTGTATCAATAAACTTCAGAGCTTGATAATAGTTCGGTATTTTGATTCATAAAAAATTAGAACTTAAACAACTCGGATGTTTTGGAGGTCTTCGTTTGCTCTGTTCCAATTTTGCATTGTTTAGTTGACTTTTGAGCTTGAATATTGTTCGTTTTATCTATATATTTCACAGTTTTTATATTTCATCAGTTTTCAAATTTCCCTCATAGGAAGCCATCCAACCTCAGTTAACCAAGAAGTTACCAGGACTGTCTGTAAAACTGGGTTCTCCAACTGCTGTGACAAACAAGTAACAATCAAAATACGTCACTGCGGACAATTCATGGCCTATTGCCTTCCAGCGCTTGATGCTTGCTCGGAACGATACTGTCTTGGTAAGGTCAGGGCTGGCTGCATTTAAGATCTCAGGAGCTGTAACACAGACAGAGCTGTTTGTCTATATTTTTAAAGGTTCAAATGAATGCACTTTATCTGCTGTAGTAATCTTGTTTTGCTAGTATGTCATGCATTCAATAGTGCAGAATTACCAAGAGTTATGTACATGTAAAGGCTATAATCTTGAATACAGCCCAGCTACGGTAATTCTTTTCCCCTCTCAGCGAACATGTCTTTTTAAATCAAGGATAAACATAAATTATGTAGTAAAAGGACCAAATGTGAAACCTTAAAATTGAAATGTGATTCAATACTGATATATAACCCCACCATTAAGTTTCGTAAGGGTATGATGCATACTAGAGCAATATTGCTAACAAAATTTTAATTTTTTTTTATAATAAAAAACTTGTATAGATGGGTCAGGAGAATGTGAACCAACGACTACAGTAAGTGTGCAGTCAACTACCAAGAGTTCATTTGCGATACAAACTACAGTAATGTCCTCTTCATCCACATATCCCACAACACAGATGACGTCACAACAGACAATGATCAGCACAGCTAACTCAGCGAAACAAACTACAGCAATGAGTTCATCATCCACATATCCCACGACACAGATGACGTCACAACAAACTACGCTCAGCACAGAACACGCTCGGTTGTCGACAGATTCTCCAAAAAGCACGGATTTTTCCTCCACATCTCGCAGCTCAACTTCCTTTACGAACTCTATCACACATTCAACAAGACTTACTGCTAGTGCTAGCAATAATGCAAATCCAACTAGCAGTGTGAGTACAACCAGTAAATTGACAACTGCTAATCCTGCTGATAGATTAACTGTGAAGACAACAGAAAACTCAAATTTATTCACAACTCCATCAGTGTTTGACCACTGTTCAAATGGTATAGGTACGCCTAACATTTAATACAGAGCTATCAATTTAAACAAAATTCAAAGCAAATTTTTATTCTCTCTAAAATTGAAAACTCTTGAATGCAGCATGTCTTACTATTTCGTTTCTTGTAGATCCATGTGACGCAAGAAATCAGATAGAAAATGTACCTAATCAAGTCAATCGCAGTAATCAGTGTATTTATGAATCCATTATAAAGCCATGTGACCGAGACTTGGAAATGAAATGGTACAAAGGGTTTAAGATACTGGATAGATGTCCCAGATTTCTAACGTGCGGAGCGGTGTATCCAGTGTGGATGAATGGTAATAACTTATTAAATAAGTGGTTATTATCTAGTTATTTATCATGCAGTTATCAGGTAGTTATTACTTGTTTTACAAAGTATAATCCATTGTTGATAAATGGTAACCCGTAGTTAATACCTTCTTATAAATTAAATTGGTTTGTAGTTTTTAATATAAAACTTAATTATTTATAATAAAAGAATTATAAGCCTATTTCACACACAACTTAATTATGAATATTTTAAATATTTCAAAGAAATAGATTTTTTTTTATCAGATACTTAAGCTTATGATAGCTTACTTCATATAACAGTATCCATGTATAAACGTAAAACAATATCGTTACAACTCTGTCGATTTTCATGTTGATTTTACAAATAAGAGTAAATATTTTCCAAAATGCAAACTTGCATTTCGGACGACGGAATGCTCTCTTCTCCATGACACCTGAACCCACCTCCATGTTTGTTCTGCCCCCGATTGAATGCACGTTTAATCTTGAATATTGTTGGTTACCTCCATATTTCATCTCACTTTTCCAGGTACGGAACCGGAAGTGAGAGATGGCGTCGTAACTCGTGATGCGTGTAAGGTGGGTCCGAATAATTGTTGTGAAGAGAAGCTGGAAATTAAAGTGGTCAACTGTAATTTATACACAGCGTATTGTCTGAGGCCGCTCAGAAGGTGTGAGGAGAGGTATTGTTTTGGTCAGTATCATGAAGTACAAAGAGTGTACTTTTTTTTTTAGATATAACCTGTCTTGTATTTAAATTATTACTGTTTAACAATGATATACTGTAAACAAAATATTTTCGTGGGGTAAAATTTTCGAGGTTTGAAGAAAAAATATTAGTTTGTACGGATTTGATTTCATTCTTGGAGAACGTTTAGAAGTAAGGCATATATATTTTTTTCAGTTCTGTTGTCTTCATGCGTTTGTGTGTCTCTCCATTCCTTGAACACAACGAAAATTAGAGCCCCCATTAAAAAATGATTTTACAGTATTCGCCCTTTCATACTTGTAAATAATTGTGCTTCGCTTTAAATTCGCAAAGTTATAGTTCTGCATAAGGCATTGTTTTGTCTTCTTTACCCGCTTGAGGGTGATAGTGGCGAAAATAAAACAAATTGTAATCTGCAGTTATTATTCTTCAATATCTTGAATTTCGGGACACAAAAGTTTAGCTCAAGCGAGCCATCGTAATTTGCTGTGTATTTTGCAACCTCTTTATTTTAAACTCTTAGAAAAAGCGGACATGGTGTAACGTTTAAACATCTAAATTATTTTTAAGATGTATGGCTAGCATGCAACAATTTTCTTCAATATTTTTAGATACAAAAACATGTTCCACGAAATCTCCACTGCAGGAAAGGAATACTTCTACAGGTACGATACAGTAAAAATCATATGCATACTGAATATTTTTTTTCTTCATAAGTATTGCTGATATAATAATAATCCGTTTTATAGTAATTTTGATTTATAAATTTATTACAGAGAATTCTCTTTCAATGACTTCCATTGTCATCATAGCAATAATTACTGTCATCGGTTTGTTGTTAATAATAGTGTCCGTCATCATCTACATGAAAAGGTATAGTAGATCATGAAACTGTTTTATTGAATTTTATTTCTTACCCAAAAGTGTTTTTCACACTGTGTATTGTCTGTTTGATAATACTTTTATTGGTTTTACTGTTCAAACAACAAATTGTAAACTAAGAGCTGCCATTAAGAATTAACGGTTTAACGTACATTTCGGTTATTTGTCTCTTGACTACTATCGTGAATAACGGTTCAACTTATTCATCGGTGAGTAGCCTTTGGATATGAAATATATGGAGATAAGAACGGTGTGCAAACTCAAAAGTCCAATAAGCAATGCAAAACAGGAGAAGAGCAATCACGGACCTCAGAAATATTGCTAAGTCTTAAGATAAATAAAATCCAATATACTGATACAGTATACGCTTCATTTAATCAATTAATGTGCAGTAACTAGCAAACAGATCTACTTTTGAAACTATACCTAATAATTCATCAGAAAGATAGATGCTACGATAAATCAATATTGCCTTTATGTTTTTATCTATTATCTGTCATCTATGTTGGGTTGTTCACTTCAACAAAGAAATTGTACTTGAGGTTTTGAGAAAACAGATAGAAAAATGTGTGCATTGTAATTCAATCTCTTTTCTCCAAAATATTTAGATCTAATGCACCATACAAATTATTTGCATTTATATTTATATTAAGTACATATACCGATATGTACAATCATAATATATATACAACATGTGCAAAATATAAAAATTCAAGAAGTAAAAAATCTTAAAACCGGAATGGAATGAGAGATAACGAGTTAAAAGGTTCAAGTATGTACAACTATTGATAATTCTGTTTCTTGTTTCAACTCATACGAAAATTATGTTCATGTACGAGTATGTATTCAAGTAAATGTGGTCATCCGGTATTCTAGCTTTCCGTCAGCTCATCTCTGCTTTTTCTTTCATTTTTAAATGTTAATCAAATTTTTCATAAGAACAGGTCAGTGATACCTCGAGATACGAATCTCTGTAGAATAAATTATCTTGCATTACATTTGCAAGCATATGGCTAAAACATTTTATGTAAGGCCATCTTTGGTTGCTCTCTAGGACTGACTACATCTAACTAAAAATGTTCCGACTCAATTTTTTTTTGCAGACCAGGATACGATATTTTTATGTCGACTTGAACGAAGTCGGGGACGACATATTGCGATTGTACGCATATTTTGTTTTTTTTTTTTGTTTTTGTTTTTGTTTTTTTTTTTGTTGTCCAGGCGGTTTCTCGGGGCTGGGACAATCTTCCCGAAACTTTCCTCAAAGGACGATCACTGATTGTAGTTGTGCCATGTGGTCATTTAGTTTCAAAATGGCTACCGTTGCCATGGAAACCTGCAAAAAGCGACGAATTTTGTCCGCGAGTGTTCTCTCTGGTACCTTGAACATTCTTCATGAAACTTTACTGATTTATTGTTTGGTATCTGTCATTGTGCGTGTTGCATTTAGAAATTGCAAATTGTCAATAGTTTCCATGGAAACAGGGAAAAAGTGAAAATTATTTAACTTTGATTTTTTAATCAAAGTACTGAAAGTACTGATAGGAGTTGATGGTTTTTTTTTTTCAAGCTTAGCTAATGGGTATTGTTTTACTGATGAGAAAAACTGAAAGTTTTGTCCAGTTCGGGGCGACATAAGCTATTGCTTGCAATAGCAGACTTTCTATTTAAGGTCTTCCGTCTTCAGCGGAAGACCTTATTGTTTTTCTTAGGATTCTTTTCCACTATTTTTCTTCTTATTTTTTTTCTTACCGATTTTGTGCACGCGAGTTCTCGGAAACGGCTCAATGGATTTTCATAAAACTTTCAGGTCTGATAGAACATCATAAAAACTAGAAATAAAATTTTTTATTTTGATGACGTCAAGATTTTCGCGATTTTGTCATTTTTAGAACTTTGTCAGGCAATGTTCTCAAAAACCGTTGAAGATAGAAGTATGAAATTTTCAGTGATGATAGAGCAACCTTTAGAGAAGTGAATTCAGTATATCATTTTTACCGGAAGTACGAAGCGCCGACGCTCGATATGGCCCGAAAATAGTCCTATCAAGAATTTAAAAATTTTTGACACCTTTTCAACGATAACTTTTTACCTAGATATATTTTGTTAAGACATGTAGAACAAAAAAAGTGTAGAATTACAAGATCTTTTAAATGATATCTTAAAATGAAGGACCTAGAGGGGCCGAAAGTATTTCCTTTATATCTCAAAAAGTATTGAGAATTTGTAATACGTCAAAGAAGCAAAGTTGTACAAAATGTCAAGCTTTATCTAATGGGGTCGTCGAAATATGTCCGGCGACGTCACTTCCGGTAAAACCGGAAGTAAACAAAAATTGCATATATTTGCTGTTCTTGACAGGTTTTTGGATATCATATGTCACTGGAAGCTAAAAAAAAATCCAACCGGAAGTTGCCAAAAATGACTTAATTTTGCAATAATTAACATAAATTTGGAGGATTAAACCATTTTTGGACTTCATTTGTCTTTTTTCTTAAAAGAAAGTTACTTCCGGTCAAACAGGACGGAAGACCTACTCGTTGCTTTGCAACGAGCTCGGCTCTAGTTTTTCTTCTTATTCTTCTTATCACATCAATAAATATGTTGAAATTTTCTGGAAAAAATAACCCAACTACCTAACGACCCAAAAATTTTATCCAGAAACGAGGGAGGGCAAGCAAACATTATTTTAAAGATGGCCTAAAGTACAATTCATTTTTTTGTATTTAGATGCAGAAACAATTCTGACAGCCTGTATGAAAAGCCCCTAGCATCACCGTCAGAAAACGAATACGAAATGCCAACGACTTCACACATTAATCACGGAAACGTGTATGATGAACTTCCGGAAATGCACGAAGGCACGGAAGAGGGGTCAATAGTTCAAACGTCTCCTGACGACAGCCAATACGACTATATACCGGAAAGGACGTCAAGTTCAAGAAACAAAATGACAATTGACAAGAAAGTGGTTTATTAAAAATGTATCCTGTATTATGGAAAAATATGTGTTTCATTCGGTAATGTCAAATTTTCTGAACAAGTTATAGCAAATTAACTATATCTTTAAAAATATGACTTCCTTATAAGGAATTCAAGAATGTTTTATAATGAAACAAATCTTTATATGAATATGTGATAATTAATAATTCATTATCGATTTCAAAATATTTTATAGTTCCTCTTTTCTTCTAAACTTGTTACATACAGATGTAAATGATTATGTAAATGATCAAGGAGATGCTATTTCAGGACGCGATTACCGATTGTGAAGAATATAAATCTATCTAAATACTTAGATGCAGATATTTACTTTATTGTGCATGCTCAAAATTCTAACAAACATTTATTTATTCAAGTAAACTGAATTAAATTAATGAATATCATTATACATATTGTTAGATTAATAAAATGTTCAAACCAAGATTTACTGATCAAGATTCGTGATTGCATAAGGATTCACCAAGGAAAAATACAATAGCAAATTAAAGCCTTTTCTCAAAAGAAAAGAAATTTTGACTTTTATTATATATAATTATAACATGGATTTAAAACTTATGTATCAAGCATACACATATGGGGAATATTTAATCTGAGATTAAATTTAAAAGAACGCCCACATTCTGACAGTCTTATTTCAGATTTAATCTTTGGGGACCAAATCTTCCAAGAATCTGTTGAATTCTTCACGGGTATTGGTTCTGCTTGAAATCGTAATAAGCACATTTCTCTTTCGACGAACTTCAGTCATTGATCATGATCTACATAATCTTTAGCAATACATGCATACGTAGGATTCAAATTTTGGGGAGCACAAAAAATTAGCATGTACATGTACTCACCTCTCTCTCTCTCTCTCTCTCTCTCTCTCTCTCTCTCTCTCTCGTAATCGATTCCTTTGTTTGTTTTTTGGTAATTATATAGAAAAACGCTAAATGGTTTCCATCATGATCCCTCCCTCATTTATTTTCATTTATCTATCTTAATAATATCATACTCTATACAGGAAAAATCTCATAAAGAAAAATACATTATTTTCCTTCATGATTAGTTACCATAATTCTCAGTTGGGTAAAGAATTTTGACCCCCGCCTCTTTGAATACACAGGCTATTCTAGGAACTTATTATCTTTTCATAACGTGATATTTCATCTTATTCGTGCTATTCATTTCACTGCATTTGTATATATATTGCTGTAAAATACATTGAAAAATTGAGAATCTTAGAATTTAATATATATATATATTTATATACCGCTTTTCTGTCTCTTGTTTGGTCATTCCCTCAAAGAAAAATCATTGAAAGAAGGTAAGAATATCTACTCCATTGTAATTCTTGATTTTTTTCTGTTAATTATTCGAACACGTTCTTCATTAAAGGAGCTGGGTGGTCGTGGCCATTTTTAGGCTATTTTGATCTCCATTAGAAGAAGAGCTCCATTTAAAGATATAATAAAATGGTCAAATTTTAAAGCTAAAATTTATGATTTTTTTTCTTTGCCAAATGATAGTTGACAGCTTAAGATATCATATCCCAAAATTTAAGTTATATATGGTGGTTAATAAAAAAAATAATTAGCTGACCACCTAGCCTCTTTAATAAATTTAATATTTATTGGAGAAAGAAGATACTAAATCACAATGTAATCGACTGGTAAATATTTTGTTAAACACTAAAGTTTCAATGAAATCTAAATATGCTAGTATATTACTAAGACAAAAAAGTAATTAGAGAAAAAAAGAATAGGCCCCTTAGAGAACATTGTGAAATCAAACAGTCAACCTGGCAATATACGTTTCATTTATTTGAAAATTACCAATTGATCTATTTTTTTTTATCAAATGTCTGATCTGTTGCATACTTTTTTGATGCTGTTTACCTTTTTTGTTTCTAAAATTTAGTAAAATTTAAAATGAAACAGGTATAATGGAATAATAAGTGATAAAGAAAGAACATAGTATATCCGAGGTCAGAATATCAATTTATATTTAAATTGTTTCACTCTAAGTTCTATTAAAAGAATATCGGTATATCATTTATTTTTTTATAAAAAAATCAACAGAATAATGAAAATGAAATCCGTATTGAATTGTGTCAAGATGAGAATAAATAAACCAACAGTATTAGATATGTTGGTGAATTAAAACGAATTTAATGCAAGATTCAGTTTTCTGGGTATAAGTTCAATATATTTTACTTCTGACTTCTTAATTTTACCTTGACCTGAATTGTTTAAAAAGAATTGAAATTCTTGATAATTATTTGCAAATATTAGATCTCTATAATCAATGGATCAAAAGTCACTTTGATATTACTAACAGACAGATATATGGAATGTAGATGGCATGAGCACGATCCCTAATGTACGAGCAGGCTACCGAAAAACCAATGTATAGAATGTCTCTAATTTTTTTTTCAAAAATATGGCAAAACATGCCACACCCTTTTCTCCCCTTGATTAATTACAATATACTATAAATGATTTTTTATAATGGTGTACATTATAAGAAATCAATTAAAGCTGATTCCATTGGTGTTTTGTACTACCCAAAAGCATATATATTGAATTGTTGTGAAAACATTTAGACACCTATATCAAATTGATATTTTTCAAAGCCTTTGTTAGAAAGGCTAGCTTTCATAAGACACGGATAAACGGGCAAGCTATTCCATACTCAGGCAGGGAATATTAATTCATATTGAAAGCATTTCTTTTGCAAACCCCAACCATTTCCCCTATTTAATTAAAAAAAATTCTCACTGTAAATCATTTAGATTTTCAGTCTGATTAAAATCAAACCTTCACTAGCTCCTTTTTATTTTGTTTGTCACATGACAAACAAAATAAAAAGGAGCTAGTGAAGGTTAGATTTTAATCAGAATGTTAAATTTTATGCTGATGCAAATTATACGTAATTCTTACCTCTTTAAACCATGACAAATATTTTCAGCACTTTCTCTGTTTCGGGATTTGTTTTTCATTATGGCATATTATTCTTTAATGCTTGTATTACTAATCAGTTAATTTAATTATGGTCATTATTTTACTGCAGTAAGAAGTATGAATACCTCAAACGTCAGCACCGACCACCATTTCATGGACCTCATTCAAAGAGAGCGATTGGCAAGACTTCCATACGGAGTGATTGTACTGCTCTGTTGTTTGATTGGTATCCTAGGTAACAGTCACGTGATCCACATCTTCCGGCGAATGCCGAGAAAGATGACACCCTCAGAAGCCGTCATCTTTAATTTGGCTCTCTTTGATTTGATAACCTTGGTTTTGTTTGTAGCGAAAGAATATGAAAGACTGAGATTTGTTTTGTACAATAGATTTGAGATTATATGTAAAATCACTAATTATGTCGGCTTCACTACCGGTCTTGCGTCCTCATTGTATGTTCTAGTCTTATCCGTGTATAGGCATCAGCGACTGTACAACCCAAGAAGCGCGCAGACGACAGTTACACGGATTATTATAAAGCTGATTGCCTGTTTTATTATCTCAGCGATTCTTAGCATTCCTGTTCCTTTCGTTGTTGGTTTTCAGAAGTTCTACGTGGAAGATTTTCAAGTAAACAGATGCTGGATAGCTGAGGACCAGGTGATTGCGTCACTTCCCGAGGGTTATAATATATTCTTACTTGCATTATCATGTATAAACTGTTGTATCATATGTGTTTGTAATATACGGATTGCCAAGGTTTTACATCAGTCGAAACTTACAATCAAAAATAAAGTGGGTGCGTCAGAAATGACCACATGTAACTTGGCCAAAACAGACATAACTGAACATGATGTAATGAAAAACGTCACCGAGGAAAAAATATCAAAAGGCGAAAACGGTAAGCAAAATGTAGATGATGTCACCTCTGATTCAACTAGTAAGAAAAATAAACAAGAAGATGGAACTGCAAAATCACCATCTACAACTGGCACCAAGGGGTCAAACGCCATAGACGTTAAAGATGGCGGTGAGGATGTTTCTAAAACTATTGCCAAAGACACTGAAGATGTTTCAAATGCCATTGCAAAAGACGTAGCTAATAGCGGGGATGATGTATCTAAGGCTATTGCCAAAGACGTTGAAGATAGCGGAGAGGATGTTTCTAAAGCTATCTCATTCACTATAACGATTCTCCTTGTCACGATTACTATTATGATTAGTTACATACTGTTTCTGAGTCTTTACATGTATGTGATCTATAAGAGGGCGGATCCAAATTTTAGAATAATTTCTGTTAGAGAGGACGCTTTTAATACCTATGCTACGGACATCGTATGTCTCAATGCCGTTATCAATCCTTTTGTTTATTTCTTCAGTGACCGGAAATATCGAATTATGATTAAATCTATCTATAAAAGGAAACAAAGAATTTACGATGGTTCATTTAGAGTAAAAAAGTTTTAAACATCTGAAACCTAGTACAATGTTGCTTTTACAATCGAATATATTTTATTTATGTTTATGTTATGAATATACATGTATCTAAATCATTTTTTTGCTTTTTTTTGTTGGGGGGGGGGGGGGTCAAGTCAAATCTTAGATGTCCTTTTTTTTAAATATTGAACTGGAATATGGATCTAAGGCTATTGCCAAAGACGTTGAAGATAGCGGAGAGGATGTTTCTAAAGCTATCTCATTCACTATAACGATTCTCCTTGTCACGATTACTATTATTTTTTTACATGTATGTGATCTATAAGAGGGCGGATCCAAATTTTAGAATAATTTCTGGAATATGTCTCAATGCCGTTATCAATCCTTTTGTTTATTTCTTCAGTGACCGGAAATATCGAATTATGATTGAATCTATCTATAAAAGGAAACAAAGAATTTACGATGGTTCATTTAGAGTAAAAAAGTTTTAAACATCTGAAACCTAGTACAATGTTTTAAATATTGAACTGGAATATGCAGGTCAAGATTTCAGCTTTATCTTTTCTTAGATAAGGCATAATTTTGTGATTTTTGATTTGTAGTAATTTACATGTATATGTCTTTAACCTTTCAAACAATGATTTTCCTACTGTATCAATAAAAATGCTTTGTTATGTAACTTACATTTTTTAATTAAACTCGCTAGCCATTTTTTAATTAATCTGATATCATTTTGCCTTGGCTAGCGAAGATGAATTAATTTATCATTTTGCCCTTTTTCATGCTATGCAAAGTATTAAAGAAGATTGTGTGTAAAAAGACGCCAAGAATCAATTCAATTTATTGCATTTTCAACAGCGACGGACATTCATCTATAGAATAATAGTTAAATTCTGTCTCAAGGTAAAAGGTAATCAAATAATATCCTGTCACAGAGTGAAAAATATCATATATGCTACAAAACTCTCAATTTGTGGTGCTACGCCTTAGTGAAAATATCAATAAATCCTGTTCACAAGTGAAATAAATTTTATATCCAACTTCAAAACATTGTTTATCTTCTAACAATTTAATTTTGTTTATATTCTCGCCTCTCATTGGTTGATTTCCAAAAAGGAACGCAAAACATTTTGTATAATCTGGTTTGGTATGGGGACACACCCCCTTGACGACCAGCTTAATCACTTATCCATGCAATCCCCTCATTTCCACTCCTCGCAATCCACGGAAATTTCAAGATTTAATAACTGTATCTTTAACTTCAAACACTTACTCGATCTTACCTCATGTAAACACACATCATGGCTGCTAGATCTATGTATCAGTTATTACCTCCCCTCGCTTCACTTCACTTCCGTTACTAAGGTTGTATTATTGCGCGGTAAAAAAGCAACACAATTTTACATCAAAAGTTGTTTGATTATTTTAGAATTAAATTATAAGGAATTTTTCTGACCAAATTATCGAGTATAATCTGGTTTGGGTCAGTTTACGCTTTTTTATAATCCGCTTCGCGGAAAATAGTGGACACTTTTTTACAACTTATTAAACAGTTACAGGTAAGCACTAAGAAAAAATAACAACAAATCCAACACAAAAGATATACATGTTATTCATGAACAACGAATTACACACATTGTAATAATTATTCCAACTTTAGAATTTAAATTTGAAAAATACACTTCCAGACGAAATTTCAATTTCATTAGCACCAGCTGGTGCACACACATTAGAATCACTTTCGGCTGCGGTTTTGGCTTTCTTGATAGCTACATCACACTGATTTTCACCGTGAATGATTTTGCTCACTCTTTGCTGTTGTTCTTCATTTGTTCTTTTATACATGACTTCGGTGTCCAGTTTTCTGGTTATTAGCTGCTCATCAATGCCAGCATCGTAAAGGCGTGTTGCGGTGGTTGCTCTGAGGCTATGGTTTGTGTATAAATCCTGCTATTTTACACAGTTTTTCTGTTGAAGAGTGTGTACTCCAACAGTCGGCGTACCAAGTGGAATCTGTGGGGTACCGCAGAGGTCGAATAGAGAGCATTGGTTTTACCATTCAGGCCTTTAAAAGAAAATTGCATATTATAGATAAAGTGTTTTAAATTAGATATATGTTACAGCAATATTTTGGTGGAAATTAACAACAATATACTTGCCTTAAATGCAGATATTTTTCATACGTGAGCACAGGACATCTTAAATTCTTGTTCTAGTATGCTCTGGTAACTTTAGGTTGCAGATTTTTGTGCTGGAGCCCACCGCGATTTGTTTTGGAGACATCCTCTCTATATTCGAGATATCGCAGTCCAGATGCATCCATGGAAAGAGAAATCTGACTGTTTGTCCCAACCCTCAAGTTTGTGTGTTCCTGTCCTGCTCGTAGTGCAAAATGTAGTCCTAGTTGAAACAGTAGAGTATCTAAGAGTTTTTGAGGTGTATCTCTTCCTAAAACTCCCTTGGACCACATTTCATTAACACATTACAAATTTTAAAGCAGAGAGTTCTTTCATCTTTGAATCAAGAATACTGCGCATATCGTGAAATTTATCATCATCCAAAAAGTTTATGAATCTACCTTCATGTCGTAATTTGTGTTGAATTGCACACACAATTTATACAAGCTATTGGGTCTGTAATCCTCTCCAGATTTATTCCTCACTTCAGCTACAAAGAAACTCATTGTTTTGTTGATTTCCTCATCACTCGTTATCATAATATCCTGGTACATAAATGTATCATGGTTTGGTAACATACGCTTTCGTTCATTTTGCCAGTTCGTAAATAGAGTCATTGCCCACTTTGACTTTTGGGATAAACCTTTCTTAACCAAATTATCCAAATCTTCTTGATTGAGCCGTGCAAACCTTTCAATATTTTCTTTTCCTTCTATGTGTGTAAAAATGGAAATACGAAAAAATATCTACTTTGAGGTCAAAATTCGGTTGTTTTTTTGGAAAATCCAAAATATCACTGAGAATGCCAATCAACTTCTCTAAACTTGTTTTGTGTTAAAAACAATCTGAAGAGGACATCCTAACCGCAGGGACATTTTAAGAAGTGGTGGATGTGCATGCTTTTTATACAAAACCAAGGAACTCACCTGTAACTGTCCATTAAGTTAACAATTGAAGTGAATCCTATTCACAGTATTTAAATCAACAAATTTACCTGAGACAGTCTACTAAGAAGACAATGCCAAATTTAATACAAAGGATGTTTACTTCATTGACGTTGCAAGAGAGAAACTTTGCTAAGAGAGTCCATTCTGAACACAATGGAATGAAATGTTTTAAATACAAGCCTCAAACTGTTCTTAGAACTGTAACGGCCCTAATACGTATACGTCGGCATGTAACCTTTACGTAGAACATGCACTTGCGTATCAAACTGTGAGATATAAACCACGTATGCAGCTGTTAAAGGTAAATTGTTGCAAAGGTAAGGCAATTGGACGATTGCAAAAATAAAGTCATCCCGTTTATCATTAAGCTTTGTGGTTAAATTATCACTAACGTATTTTTCTAGTAAAATATCCCGGTGAACTTGAGAATAAGACACCACAGAGTGTACCACAACTGTTTCATATTTGGATGTTTTACTGACTAAAGACGATAAAGGCCAAATGATAACTAATGATAGGCACTAATGGCCAACAAATAAAAAATGAAAACAAGATGATTTCACTTTTCAATCGTCAGCTTTCCTTATTTATGAAGTTATATGATCCCTCTATCAACCGTACATGGTGCATACATCTCCACGTTTATTAGCTTCTAATAGAACAAGATCCGAGTATTATATTTTTTTTAAAGCAAAACGGGCTACTGAGAGGTAATTTGATGTTTCATGGATTTTAACAATCTCATTTGAAGTCGGCATTTCCCAAATTCTATGGGCATTTTAACGTCCTTTTTATTAATTAGAGAAGAGCCTAGCTACATGTATCTTTTGATCGTATTTTGACTTATTTGTCATATATCTTTTAAGGCCTTTGTTTTATACTGAATATTTGTATCTGTCAGACTTCTGTAGTAAATATACAAAAGTGAAATTATAGGTTAAGATTGAAAAGCAGCAGAAACGACCGAAAAAGACCCCAGCCAAAGCGTTAAGTTCATTCATCCTTTACGAGTTCGCATCTTTATTGAAAAAGAAGCTGTCATTTTTGTCATAAAGCCTTGACTTTCATTTGCCGTGTGGAACTATTGAAGGAAGCAATACATATCACGCTATAAGTTAAATAGTGATCTGTGTGTCATGCAGTTATTTAAACAAGGATACATGTACATGTACTTGTTTTCATTTATGTTTCATAAGTATAATGTTTGCAAAACCATGAATAAATCAAGACATTCACATATAACTACTAAAGATACTTTTCCAGAATATACGATATATTTTACTCACAACTCGTAATCTCAGCCAATATTTAAAAATATATATATATATATATATATATATATATATATATATATATATATATATATATATATATATATATATATATATATATATATATATATATATATATATATATTTAAAAATATATATATATTTTTTTTAATTAATGACGTTTACGTGGCAGCATTTTTTTCAAATTAGACTCCTATATTCTTGACTGGATTTCTTAATTTTTATTTGGAAATGGCAGTTTAGAATATGATTTTTTTATCTTGTTAAAGGAAGATATTGTCTGCAAAACTCTAAATATACTCTAGTCGCACAATTTGTGAGAATATTCTTTTTTCATTTTAGTTTAGTCTTCTTCTAACAAAGCCTTTACATCATATCGAACACCTGTTAGCTTTTTAAATACCCGGAGTAAATCTTACATTAGTCTATATGAAGTGAGTTCAACGTATTTTGAATGTAATTAAATAGCGTTTTGTTGTGAAGTTCAACATGCGTAAGGTCAACACCCTTAAGCTTGTTATGTTGCATTTCTATAGAGGAATGGCATTTTGATCAGACGTCCATCGATAATTATTTTCTTCCCCTGCATACCTCAGGTAAGACATTGTTTAGCGCCATTCGAACTATTATAGGGATATTGTGAAAAGTCTTTTAGACAGAAATAGGAAATTTCCTATTTCTAACTTTTAGAAATTAAAATAATGGATAATATTTCGATATAGTAGTTTAATTAATGGGCAGACATTGATTAATTTCACTTGCTTTGCTAATTGCAAATTATTGAAAAACATGTCAATTGATTCAATTCCTTTTCTCGGTAACACAATTATAATTTTATAGGTTGATATATCTTTATGTATTTTAGATCTAGACATGTGTTAATTAATGCTCAACCCAAAAGAATGTGCCTTTGGTATAACAAAAGATTATATAAAAGTATAAAAAGTTTAAAATTATACCCCCGCTTGAAAAGTGGGAGTGTATACAGTGATCGGGATGTCCGCCTGTATGTTACGCTTTGCGGTACCCATCTCTTATCTGCAACTCCTCTTATACCAGTGAGTGAAATTTAATAATACGTTCAAGAAACTAGAGGTACTGTGAGCAATGAGCTCACAAAATGATACCCTCGCCTCCCACATGAATATAATGGGAGTGTCCATGTTTTGTTGTGGGAAACCCAAAATTTGTGTCAGATCAAAAAGTAAAATAAGAGGTGCACAATGGCAATATGTAATAAAGATTCTGTGAAAGTTTCAACAAATTTCATTCAGTGGTATGGGAGGAGTTGCGGATAAGAGATGGGTATCCCAAAGCGTAACAGACAGACGGACGGACGTACAGAAAGACACACGTGTAGACAAACGGACATACCGATTACTATATTACCCTCCCGCTTTCCAAGCAGGGGGTATAAATATGTTACATAGTGCCATTGTGACCTCCTCTTTTACCCTTTGATATGACATATATTTCGGGTCTCTTGTAGCAAAACAAAAACACTGTCATTATTATACCCCCGCTTGAAAAGTGGGAGGGTATATTGTAATCGCGATTTCCGTCTGTCCGTCCGTCCGTCTGTTTGTCCGACCGTCCGTCTGTTACGCTTTATCTCTTATCCGCAACTACTCTTATACTACTGAGTGAAATGTAATGAAACTTTCACAGAATCTTTATTACACATTGCCATTGTGCACCTCCTTTTAACTTTAACGTATTTTATGTTTCCCATAGCAAAACATGGACATTGCCATTATATGTTTACCTATGACGTCACATATAGAAGCTTCTGGATAACATTTAATAGGACGAGTTATTCCTCCAGGGGGTATCAGTTAGCGAGCTCATTGCTCACAGTACCTCTAGTTTTTATAATATTGAAGGGTACCCATTTCTTATCCGCAACTCCTCTTATATCACTGAATAAAATTTAATGATACTTTCAGGGACTCTTCATTATATAATTCCATTGTGCAACTTCTATTTTACTTTTTTATCTGACACTTATTTTTGGTCTCCCAGAGCAAAACATTGACGTTATAATTATATGGGAGGCCAGGTATCATTTGGTGAGCTCAGAGCTCGCTGTACCTTTAGTTTTCATTTGAATGCCTTCGTAATTGAACATTAAGGCTATTTAGTTTTTTGGCCTGTCCGTCTATCTCTCTGTTTAGCTGTACTGTCAAGCTG
Source organism: Saccostrea cuccullata (assembly GCF_032062105.1). Lineage (NCBI taxonomy): Eukaryota > Metazoa > Mollusca > Bivalvia > Ostreida > Ostreidae > Saccostrea > Saccostrea cuccullata. The sequence goes on from NW_026919895.1 coordinate 121,280, forward strand.
TTTGTCCGAAAAAAATCACAATGCCCATATTTTTTGTTAGAGCTAGGACTTAATCATACCCCTGCTTGAAAATCGGGAGGGTATATATAGTAACCGTTATGTACGTCCATCCGTCCATCCGTCTGTCTGTTACGCTTTAGGGTACCCTTCTCTTATTCGCAACTCCTCTCATATCACTGAATGAAATTTGATGAAACTTTCACAGAATCTTTATTATATGCAGTAATTTAGTTTAATTAGAAAAAACTGTTTTGTTTTCATAATTATTCAACGGTCACTCATTGTTTATATAACTATTTTTAGACATGGCTACTCGATGCTCCTCGCGAGGATCGGTTAGTTTGACCATTACGCAACTCTTTTGTTTTGAACGCGATGCTCCTTATGAGCTTCGGCCAGAGGGTATATATATGGGGGGAATTTTGGGTCAGGATAGTCACTGTTTCGTTGGGAATTTATTAGTACAGCCACAGTTTTCTTGGGGATTTATTAGTATAGTCACTGTTTTACTTGGGAGTTACATATACATAGACCGTTCAGAAGATAGTGGATTATGTGTAAATATTAATATTGTGATGTGTTTTACGGGTACCTGTTCCTGTAAATAAATTGTGTATAAAACTTACTAATCGTTTTATTTCAAACAAGGAGGAGATTTTAAGACAGAGGAATATTATTTTTCTTGAATAATGGATTAATTTAGCCGTTTACCGCTCGACGGCGCTACATATATATTGTCATTGTGCACCTCTTATTTTACTTTTTGATCTGATACATATTCCCACAACAAAATATGGACACTCCCATTATAATTATATGGGAGGTGGGGGTATCATTTTGTGAGCTCATTGCTCACAGTACCTCTAGTTTCTCTCAGAAATTGTTCTTCATTTGAAAAACTGAAACGTTGGCCGTAACTTTTGAACAGTTTAGGCTAGAGCTTCCATATTTCACAGGATTATTTGTTTGTGAAAATTTTCTTTGGATACCATCAATTTTGATCTCTTGACTTTAAACTTGCAAATGAAAAACTATAAACTTCGCCATCAGCTGCAATACCTGTGCATTTGTGTTTCACAAAAAAAATCTAGAATTTAGTTATGATTAGAAATTATAGGTACTCATCAAAGAAAACAAATAATTTTGTTAATTTTAATTATTTAGACAACTGCAATTATGTATGATATTTTTTTTAAAACTAGAGACGGTTATACTGTGACTTGTTATTCAAGAAATAGTAAACAAATATAAATTTGATAATATGTAAATCTTGCATTGAAATTGACACCCCATGAAAACCATTTTTAGCGGATACATTTACATACTCATTTACATATAATAATAAATGTCTCGTTTATTCTTATGTACACTACAAAAACCCTGCTCTCTACGATCGCAATGAATCGTAAACTTTGTAACCCGATAGCCCCTATGAATAGTGTTTTTACAGACCTTTAACATACATATGTAACATAAACCATTTCTTTATATTTGCAGATTGAGTGAAGTATGAATGTCTCTAACATTGCCCTAAACCAAGCATACGTAGACTTAGTCGAAAGAGAGCGATTCGCCAGACTTCCTTATGGTGTTCTTGTACTAATCTGTTTCGTGATCGGCATCATAGGCAACAGTCACGTGATCCATATTTTCCGGAAAATGGCCCGAAAGAAAACTCCCTCCGAATTAATCATATTTGTTTTGGCGCTGTTCGATTTGGTCACATTGGTGCTGTTTATTGCAAAAGAATATGAAAGAATGAGATATGTCATGAAAAATAACTTTGAAATAGTTTGTAAAATTAGTAACTACTTTGGATTTGCTGCCGGGCTTTCTTCTTCATTATTTGTGTTAGTCTTGGCTATATATAGGCACCAGCGTCTTTACAACCAAGGAACCACACAGACAACTGTTCCAAACATTATAATAAAGTTAGTTGGATGTTGTGTTATTTCGGCACTTCTAAGCATCCCTGTACCTTTAATTGTCGGTTTTCAATCTTTCCAAGTTGAGGGTTTTCAAATAAATAGATGTTGGATTGCAGAGGAGCAATTCTTCGCAAGTCTTCCAAAGGTTTATTTCATATCTTTATTTGTGTTATCTATTGTGGAATGTATAATTATCGGAGTTTGCTATTCAAGAATCGCCAAAATTTTACGTCGCCTAAAGATAGCAATAACAGTTGAAGGAAAGCAAAAGGACTCATGTCAAAGGGAACAAACTGAAACTTCTATAGTGCTAAATACTATTATTGATAATGGCGAGAGTTCTTCGGAAAGGGATCAAAAGTCAGGCAATGACAAACAAGGCACACAAGAGAAAGAAATAAAGGATTCGACTGATGTTAGTACAAGTCAAGGAGTCAAAGATAACAGACAAAAAACAGAAGAAAAGGCTGAAGAGAAGACTAACTCCACTTCTCTAGAAGGAAAAAGGACGCTTTCGACACTTTCGGTTGAAAGTGGTCACGCGGATGAAAAGAACGATGGGATCAGCGGTGATGAAGAGTCAGAATCTAGAAATTTTAGATTTACTCTCACGATTTTCGTGATTTCTATCACAATTATGTTAAGTTATATTCTGTTTTTAAGCCTTTACATTTTTATGGTTTTTAAGAGATCCGACTCTGTTTTCAGAATTATATCTGTTAAAGAGGATGCCTTTTACACGTATGCTACGGATATCGTGGCCGTTAATGCTGTTATTGATCCGTTTGTTTATTTCTTTAGTGATAAAGGGTACTGGGAAATGGTTAAATCTATTTATAAACGAAAGTAAAATTAATAATGTCATTTTGTAGCAGTATAAAAGTAATTTATAAACTAAAGTATATACCCCTGTATCTTCGATTACGGGGGCATAATGATACATTATATATTACTTATATTTACATTTGCTATTGATTTATACGAATACATGAAGTAAGGGAAAGTAAAAATTTCATATTGTAATAAATCTTATTGAAATTTGAAATAAATTATTGTTTCAAACTTTTTATTTTTTTTCATAAATAAATTCATTTTGCTATACTTTTGGCAAAGGAATGTTATTTAGAGGGGTGATTGTTTTATGCCCTCTTAAAATATTTGTATTGTTTATAGATATCGTGAGGCCGATCAATGTTCCTTATTTTCACTTTTACATTTTATAACCAATAAAGTAAAGAAACAGTAAAAATTCTTGAAATTAATTATTACCTGGGTTTACTTTACTGTAAGTCTTGCTTGCTAACATTTGAATAGCATATTTTACAAATTTTATCAGATAAACTAGTTGGATCCAGAATTACTATAACAATTTAAAAACATGACCAAAAGAAAGAAAATTTTGAAGAACAGATGACAAAGTTCATTCTGATTCAATAATCGTGAAGATAATGATAAATTGTAATGCGATTGCATTATTTTCATTTTTTTTTCATAAAAACAGAAGGAAATATTCTTTTTAAAATATAATATCACTTCACTACAATTACTTTTTTTTTTAAATAAAAATTAGAATATGCGCCTGGTAAAAAATAATGTTTATATTTAGCATGTTTAGCGTGATGCGTTAAGACTATATGAAAAAGAGTATTTATATTGCGCTCTATTCTTGAAACAGTTTTATAAGATTTGATGAAAAATCTTATTACACACAGTTAGGAGTGTAAACACACTCAGGAAGATTATGAATTATAATACAAATCTAACCGTGCGTACCGACCTCAAGGTGATAAGGATATTACCTGGTTCTTATACCTGGACAGCTTGCCAAATAAACATGAGAGTTTTTATTTACTAGTATACAAGGTAGATCAATACTTTGTTAGACGACCGAATTTAAAGTTTTCTGTCCGTTGTTGGAAATATTTTAAGATTCGTGCGTGTACTAATTTTTGAGGATTAATTTAAATGAAGGTAAAGTGTTTTTGTTTTCCAGTATAACCCTGGCCCTATATACATGTATATTCTATTTACTAAGGCTGCCATTCATGTCTCTTATTTCATTTTTTATATATCTGGCTGCAAAATTGTTCCCGTCTACAATGAATGTGCATTGTATACATTACGTCGGTATCAAATGAATGGTTCAATACAAACCTCTGGAAAAAGAATTTATTCCTAATTAAATACAGGAAAGGATTGATTCAAAAATACGTTTGATGCATTTTGAGTAAATGAAACCAGAAAATAAATGTTAGACAGACGAGAAAATCCATTATTAGAATTTTATTATTTCCATTTATTTTTATTCTTTAGAAATACATGTTGATATCGATTTTAGATATTTTTCAAATGGTCAATGTGAACAGAACATTTAACACTTTGAGAAAAAGGATTCGGATTTTTTGAATGACCCTTAAATCTGCAAGGACAAGTAATTTATTTTTAGTAAATGTTTCGCGTACAATCGCTATGTATTTTATGTAATATTCATTTATAATATAAAAAATATATATCTACATGTTTATTTAGAATACTAAGTAAACATGCTTACACAATGTACAATTAAGTTGCAGATCACGTTTGTTTATAATTTCAAGAGACTTACTTACTACAATCCATTTTTTAAGTGTTTCAAACATTTGTAATTTCAGTACACGGTATTCGCGAAATGCTAAATGTGTGAGACCTGATGCATGTTCGTTTTTATGCATACTTTGTATCCACTACGTTCATATTGAATACCGAGACCTTTTTTATTATTTTATTCTAGGACCTTCAACTTACTTGTTCGTCAAAGGTAATTAACGAAATCAATGACTCTTATTTCGTTCAGTGGTGATTCCTGCCGGAAACGGGGTGTGGAGTGTCGTAACTCTCCTTTTTTGAGAGGGGCCTCAAAGGTTAATATCTATAGCAAATGAAAAATGCCTTAAAGGAAACAGGGTTTCACTTCAAGATTATGCATATGATGGAACTCGGCTAGATCTTCACCCTAAACCCCTAAAAATCGTTAATTTGTATTTTCCCTGTTCGTTTGTGTGCTTGTGGTTGTGTTTCTTTTTGTACATTTTTATTCCTTATGGTACATATACTAGTATTAGTTTTTTTTATATTTTAAAAAGAGGTCAACGGGCCTTGGAAGTCACCTATGTATCATGTAACAACTTTTTAACAATTGAATTTAGTTCTTGTTTTAAACCAGAGGCCAAAAATTACTCAATTTTGAAAGAGGCACTTGCTTATCTTAACTACACATTTAGCATGCTTACTTTGGTTACGTAATACGCAGAGGCGGAACAGAAAAACAAAGAAAAGATGCATTTCCACTATATAATCGGAATGCAAACCCATAGGATTTTTTAAAAGAAGAAATGCATTTCACTTTATATTCAACATAGCCTCAACCTAGCACCAGAACCCCTGCCCCTTAGGCTATGATTTCACAATTTTATTAGAGAGCTCAATGCTTTTTCCAATCATGCCAATATTTTGAATGCATGAAGTCAAGAAGTAAAGAAGAGTTTGAATAATGCATTAATTCTCGTGGGTTTTTGCCCCACCTCTCAGTCCCAAGGGGACAGAGACCATGAAATTCTAATTGTGTTCCCCCTCACCCGTAGATGTTATATGATAAAATTGGTTGATATTGGTTGAACGCTTTTAGAGAAGTTGAAATTGTTAACGAACGACGAACAATGCTTGCATGGCGATGGACAAAAATGAATAGCAAATAATGGGTCACCTGCGGGACTGAGGTGACTTAAAATCTTCATTATACTTCAATACCCATTCATATAATGCAAAAATCTCTCATTAAAATGAAAAAAACATCTATCACAGGAAAAAAATGCCACAATGAAATACCCATAGCATATAATAAAATAAACGCTTTATGATGATGTAGTGCCTATACACCCATTCTCAATATAAGGGCTCAAATAATGTCGCCTCATTTTCATTTAAAAGAAATACCACTGATGTAATTTTTAAATCAACAGTATAAATAGTCATATAACAATGAAGAGAGAATTCATATAATTATCGATCTGAAAGGGTATTTAAGGAGTTCCAAATTCAAATATAGTAGCCTATTTGAAATGTACACAAATTGTCGCCGAGGCAAATATTATTCTGAATCCCCTCTGTGTAATATATAGTTTTGATTCTCAAGTAAAAATTATCTGATTAGTTAAACCTTGTATCATATATATTTCTTTTCATAACAATAAATACATTTTCTTTGTGATAATAAATTATTTTTATTGTGCAATGTCCCTGTCGCTTAATTCTATTTCAACCACATTACAAGCAAACACAAAGATTATACACCTGATAGTTTTGTTCTCCTTTATTTATTGATGGGCTAAATTTGAAATTTCAAAGGATTAATTACTACTTATTAGATAATGTAACATGAAATTGAACAATTTGAGCAACTTTTATAAATATGTTTACGGAATGAAAGACATTTTCAATCGTAGAGATAAGAAAAAATGTACGTTACCTATATTCTGGGTCCATTAAGAATATATATTAAGTAGAAAATATGAGACGACTCTGAATAAGCAACCCCTTGTATCCTGTAAAATGGCAAAGACGTTTTGCTTAACACAATTAAAAATTATTTTTTACATGAAAAGTGATCATTTGAAATGTACGTGACTGAAATGTACGTTACCATGAAATTCGAATTAAGTGAATCTCGCACGAATTTTCATGTATTCTCATACTTTCACACACTCGAATGTGTACACAAAGGAAAGTTTCAAAGGTTGGAGGTCGGCTAAATCCCAAAATTAATGAAAAGAAACGTTTCTGTTGAGGAAAAAATTATATTAATGTCAATTATATGTAATATAAAAATTTATAAAGATTTTTTCCTTTAAATTACTTTGTAAAACTTTGATCGTCCATTGTGACCCCGCTTGATATCATGTTCAGTTTTTGTTTCCATGTCCTCATTATTAGCGTAACACAAATAAATGTTCATTGTCTCAACACAGTGATCATGCAGTTAGAATACAATTCTCAATCTAAAAAAAAAAATTCTTCATTTTTCTGAATCGGATATTTTTTCGTTTACACAGTTGGTCTGGCAATGCATGATTTAAAAGTATGTATATAAATTAAATAAAAATGTGTAGATTATTATTCATATATTTTTTTTATTTTTTAACAGTTGAAAGAGTCATAAGATTCACTTCATATGGGATCATTAATAAGCACAGAGTATAAGATACGGAATTGCTATGGTTGTCAACGGGAGACGGTATTCTACTGCAAAACCTGCAAGAATGAAATGTGTAAACATTGTAAAGAAAAACATTGTATAGACCTAGATACAACATATCACGACGTGGTCATTTATATTGAGAAGCATGAAAATTCTCCAAAATTTAAGAAGCGACCTTCAAAAAAGATATATAAAAGGTTTTGCCATCAATGTGCATTCCCCACTAGCAAAAGGTGTAGAAAGCATGAAAAACATGAAATTATGAATCTCCGAGTAGTAGGAAATGAACGTCGGCAAAAGCACAAGGATTTTATAAACAACGTCAGAAGCAATTCTCTTTACAAAAGCAGTATAGTTTTGTCTCACCTCAAAACTGCTAGTAATCGTTGCAGCTCAGAACTTTTAAAGCATAAAACTATTGGTCGTAGAGTACAAGTTTTACTGGAGAATACAATTATCCAAAAATGCGAAAAAGGAGTCAGCAGCATTAATTCATTGTTAAAACAACAGAGGAAAGAAATAAGCAAATATCTTGCTTCCATGCATAACTGCGAAAAGAAATTTGAACAATCGGCATACAGACCGGTAGAATTCCTAGTATATCTAAAGAAAACTGGAGTCCCTATAATGAAAGACATTCCCAAATTTGTACGATTCGATCACTATTACTTAGATAGGAAATGCAACATAAAAGAGAACATTCAGGCTTTGTGTGAGTTTCCCATCAGAGAATTAGGAACAATTCAATTTGGAAGTCAGTTTTTGTTGAAACTGATGCCCATAGCAGTATTGAAAAATTCAATCAAATTAGAATATATTTCAAATGCTTATCACATTTGCTGTGTGACATCGGAAATGATCACTGTAAGTGATGAAGACAAGATCTTTTTGGTACACACTACAAATCAAACACAGCATCTTTTCACAATTAAGAACAAAGATGATAGAGGCGTGCATACAGTCAACGGTGTTGGGGAACTGATTTACATGGACAAGAATTTCAACATTAAATCATTTTCTGCAGTAGAACTTAAAACAAAAACTCTAGTCAAGAAAATAGAACCTTGGAGGCCACGTTGTATCTACTGCAACCCATCTACAGGAGAACTACTTGTCGGGATGAAGAGAATTCAAACAATGTCAAACCAATCTACCACAAAATGGACAGGAAAGGTGAACAGGTATAACAGCAAAGGTCAACGAGTCCAGACCATCCCTCGCATGACCAACAAAAATAGTCAAGTAGATTATAGGACTCCTTTCTGCATCACAGAGAACTGCAATAGGGACATTATTGTGTCCGACATTGATCTAGGTGCAGTAGTGGTGGTCAACCATTTGGGACAAAATCGATTTTCCTTCAAATTAAGGTCACAGGTCAGATTTGCAACTTTCACCAAGGGGAGTTAAAATTGTACAGATGCATTGTCACATATTCTAATATGTGATAACAATACTAATACAATACAGATGATTGATAGGGATGGCAATTTCCTGTCTTTTCTACTTAGAAAAGAACAACTAACAGGTCATCCACACAGCCTAAGCATTGACAAGAAAACGCATTTCCTTTGGATAGGATCATTGGAAACCGACGAACTGCGTTCTTATAAATACTTGGACAGATATGACTATTCAAAGTGTTAGTTTTGTTGTTTTACTTTTTTTAATGCATTTAAGTGTTCGTAAAATTGTAAAAAGAGTATAAAAAAAAGGAAAGGAAATATCTGTACATCATTCTTGTAAAACATTTTGATAATATCGTAGTAAACGCCGTGAAGGGACATGAGGATTTCCAAAAAGTGTAAAAGTAAAACGAAATTTCGAATCATACAATTTTTTTTCGAACTAACAATCTGATACAACGAATTACCAATTCGTTCTCACAGAATATCAATCCGTTCCCTCAAATTACACAAACCGTTATCTCGGATTGTCATTTATTTTCTCCGATTAAATAATTTGTTCCCTCGGAATGTAAATCGTTCCAATGAATTAATTACTTATAATCTGCACATCTAAGATATGACAATATATGTTTATTGAATATGGAGTAGTATATACCCTAGATCATATTACGGTCCAAAATGAAAAATTACATATTTTTTAAATCTTAGATTTTAGACTTAAGTCTTAATTTTTGTATTTTAGAACAATTGAAATCCCTGGTAAAATTAAACATTTTTTTAAATAAATTTATCAATATTGACTTAATTTCAGAAGTATACAGAACGAATAAATAAAAAAATATGGAATGCATTAATACAAAGGAATGGATTTTCCAAGCTGTTATACATGTATATGCAATTGCATGAAATCTGGAAAAAAGATGGATGGGCTAAATCATGAGAATGCTCCCGAGTTTTCGTGTATTTTAAGAGTAAAACCAGGCACAATAATAGTGATATTGGTTAGTTATGATGCAAAGTATGACATTATTAATACTAATCATATCATACTTTCAATGAGGGGGGCCCAGAGGGCGAAGCCCCGGAAGCTCTTGGGTTCAATGTCACAATATGTCGTGTTCTGATTAACTAGGTCTTAAAGTACATGTACATTGGGGATTGACCTATTCCAAAGATTTAACCTGTTCACTCGTTTGGAAAATATACAACTGTAGATCAGATCCAATATCCGAAGCAAGTCTCCATTGTCCATCTTTAGATGCATCATCCATGCAAGTTTGGTTCAGGTAGGGCTTATAGTTACTTTGTCCATCCCCAGATGCATCATCCATGCATGTTTGGTTCAGGTAGGGCTTTTAGTTACTTGGAAATGAACTTTAACCTGGGATGCCAACTCCAGGGTATAGCATATGCTCATCTCAACTTCGTCGAGGTGAGTTGAAAATTACATGTAGTTGTTTCCTTCTCTCAACTTTATATGCAGGGGCTGGGTATAATGTGCAGTTATTCATGGATTCAAATTCTAATAGCATTTTTAATCTTTTCTCCTAAAAAAATTCTGTTAACAAGTCTTGAGAAATGCATATAAAGGTAACGTAAAAATAACAAGAGTAAAAGTTTTCTAATTTTTGTTTATTGTTGGCAACATTGAACAAATCATTCATGTTGTTGCAGGCATTTATAACAAACCCAGGAACAAAAAATTTCAATTTTATACAGTAAGTAAAATATGTGTAGTAAAGTTTTTTTTTTTAAATATTTCAAAGAGATCAATTGTCTTAATTTGTTAAAATAATTGACAGGTTAAATCCAGTTTTTTTTTTTAAGCAAGGGATCAAAACAGTACATGTACCATGAAGAGTAATCAAGATAGAAATTTTACACTGTAACATTTTTTTTCCTTATCACTGTAAACTTTTAAAAGTGACAAGAAACCAGAGACAAATATTCTCAAAATTCATTTTGTTCAATCTTAGAACAGTCATATAAAGCAGGTGTATAAAGCATGAATTTAAAAAAATATCATGCAAACCATTTTATTTTTAACATTGTTTTTTTTTTTTACTTTCTTTGAAATCCACCATTTCCACTATGTGGCTCTCACAACTTTTTAAAACTATACAGCAATTACTGACCAAAAAACATCATCTACTCTTTTTTTTCTCTCTTTGCAAAACCATCATACCATGATTCATACAGAATGTTCATCTTTGAAAGACTTGCACCAATTTAAATAAAAGGAATTTAAACCGAGGAAAATAAAGAGTATGCAATAATTTAATTATAAAAACAATAAAGCTAGTTTAATCACGTTGTCAACCTTCCCTCATTTTGGCGATCTGTTTGCGGACTTTCTTGGCCAGTGCTTCTTTGTATTCAAAAATGTCCCCTTCCCACTTCGTGACAGTCTGTTTCTCACAGATCCAAATCTCATCCACAACCTATAAATAAACAGATGCACATCATAGCATTAATTATTTTTATATTCAAATACATTTCACAGAGAAAAAGATAATGATAAAATACACGCAATCTGAAATCAATTTTCAGTTAACATAGACTTGTCTCTAGTTCATATACTGTAATTGTTATCTTTTCTGTGTGGTATTAATTCTGAATTTTCTTTAACATAAAGATAATTTTTTTAATCACAGATATACATTTCTGGTCAAAACGCTTTATCCATTGCTTAACACGTGTAAACAATAATGTCCTCTCAAACGAAGTAGCCAAAATCTCATTGTAAATGGCTACCGGAAGTGATATTTGAATACTAAACTACAAAAGAAATATAAATTGGTCTCCGCAATACCAACTTTTTATTTTATCAAAAATACGCAATGCGGCTACCTCAAAACGGATGCGCGCGGGCCTGAGAACCAAGATTTCAATTTTATATGGCCTATGTACACGGTCACAAATTTTCTACAGAAATTTGCCCAAGCGTCTTTTATATAAATGCAAGGCATATGCTGACAGTCTAAGAAATCCGCATAATTTTCAACCCACAGATAAAATTGAAATTGAGATTCCGCGGAAATATGATCCCATGAAAAAAAAGTATGTCTACAGTATTTAATATTTGGATATCAGGTTGCAATGATTTTTAACAAATCAAATAATCTATAATACCAAGGAGTCCCCATGAACAAAGTCCCCTTCTCCATATTTTACCAGAAGTTTCACCTCCATCTACTGTAGATCACTTAATTTTCGCGACACCTTATTTTCGCGAGATAGTCATAACTCTTTATTAGCGAGACATAATTTTCATGAATTGTTGTTTTTTCTTTATATAACGGTAAGGAATATTTTTAAACGCGAGAATGAAATTTTCGCGAGCTCATTGTCTCACTTAATTACACGAAAATAAAGTTCTCGCGAATAAAACGTGATTTACAGTATTTTAGTTCTCTTTTTTTTTTCAAAACAAACAACTCCCTTTACAGTACCTGTGATATAAGCCTGAAGTCGTGACTAACGAGTACCAGCCCACCGTCGAAGTCGTTGATGGCGTCAGCGAGTGAGTCGATGGTCTCAATGTCCAGATGGTTGGTCGGTTCGTCCAGTAGTAACATGTGGGGGTTCTGCCACGCCAACCAGGCAAAGATAACTCGGCATCTCTGTCCATCAGACAAGTTCTTCATCGGTACAATCTGAATAAAAAATTAAATTAATTAAAATATTATTAAGTTACATAATTCACAAAAGATCTTAAATTTGTTGACTAGTATAGCAATTAGAAATGCAATGCCAAGTGGAGCAATAAAGAATATTGGCACCAATTCTAACATGCGATAACAATAGCACAGTCTTTTCGAAAACTTTTCCGAGACACTAGCCAGTCTAAATCTTACTTACATATATCTTTATAGAGGCTTAAACATTTGCTGTACCAAAATAAAAAAAATTCCCTCGTCATCAGAATTGTTGGAGTCTCAAGATATTGCTGGAAAATGAAAATCTTGCCCTTTGGGCTCCGTGTATATTTGACCAAGAAAATATTTAGACTAAAGGGCTAAAAAAAAAACCTCTAGCCTATCGGGGTACATTCTCAAACAATTCCTCCAATGTGGGAATCATTTCTTTAATTTCTCAAGTGATCATCCTGTGAAATGAATTCCCTTACCTGTTGTTGCCCTGAGAGACCGTATCGACCAATGATCTTCCTCATCTCCTCCCGCTCCTTGATTTCTGGGAATGACTTCATCATCCAGTTTAAGGCCGTCATGTTCATGTCTAGATGTTCTTGTAAATGCTGCCAAAAGAATAAGGTACAAGTAAATACATTGTAATATTTTAAAACATTGTACATGCAGTGTTGTGATACAAATGATACCAAGTGACAGGTATGAGCATGCACATTTATAAAATGAAAAATTATGGAACAAGTACATCATATTTTTGTCACACCTGACTGAAATAAGAAGGCCATTGATCAAAACCTTTTGCTCCATTACCACAGGAACCTTATTACATTTAGCGATGTATTCAAAATGTGTTAAAAGGCAAAACTTTTTTCAGTTTAACACTTTTTAGGATAAAACCTGACCAATTCCAGCTTCTCGTACCTGGTGATATCTGCCTATCTTCAGGTGGGAATGCCTTCTTACTAGTCCATCCGTAGGTATTAACTGAAATAGCACAACACATTTTTTTGTTAACATATGCTGGTGAAATGAGAAATCTCTCTTAACAAGATGAAGTTGGTATGATTTTACCTTATGAAAATTGAGAGTACACCCTTAACTAACCTCTCCAGCGATAAGTTTAAGAAGTGTTGACTTTCCTGCACCATTAGGACCAACTAAAGCTACTCGGGTGTCTAAATCCATACCAAAGTCCAGGTCCTTGTAAATCCAGGGCTGAGGTAAAGAAATGAAAACAGGGTAATACAATACTTTTCTGCTGATTACACGTAAAAAAAAATAAGAAAATTGGATTTTCAAATGCGGATTCAAATAAAACATTTTATTTAATATTTTTTCACTTTGTCACTTTATTATTTTTATTCAGTATTTGAATAATTGGAAATTTTGCTTCAGTGTATCCTATAAATGAGTGACGATGTAAGGATTTATACAAAAAAAAATTATTTCAAACAGTGTAGTCGAAAAACAAAGACATAATCAACATGGACAAACCTTGGACTCATTATATCTGAAGCTGACGTGTTGGACCATGATGACAGGGGGAGGTAACTTGCCACAGTCAGGGAAGTAAAACGTTAATGTCTGAAAAATAATACAAGAAACAGGTTAAAAATACTCATTTTTTATCAAGAACTTACAAGTGACAACTTTAAAAATTCAAAAACAATTGGTAAAGGCTTACAGATTATGCTAAAAAAAATTCTGCAAGTTTTCTATATAGTTCTGGGGGAATGTAAATCTGTAAAATCATTCCATAAGGCTAATTTACATGGATTGTGTTGTTATCAATGATAAACACCAACTCAAAGATCAATATTGAATTCCGCGAAATTGCAAATTCCAAAGAAACCATGAAATTTAACCAAAGTGATTAATAGAGATTCACTCATATTTATTGGACTACTATGTGAATGATTCATCTGTGGATACACCAGCACTTGATTCTACTGTGTATACAATTTGCCAAATAAAGCAGTTTTTTGTTCTGTAATAATTTATCCTCTTTTATATCCATATTTATCGACCCGTATATACCTTATCCCTGCTGACTCTCTCTGTTAGACCTCCGTCCACCATCTTTTTCAGGGTCTTCTCTTTACTTTGAGCCTGGCGAGCCAATTTAGCACTACCGTGTCCAAACCTTGCTATATAGTTCTGAAAAACATTAATCAATCATTGTAAATGTTTTAGTTTAGTAACAGTAAATAATTAAATAAAACTAGAACTGTCCAATCGGGACAAAATACCCCCCGCTGGGTTTTTCAGAAGTAAGTTTTTGCATAACAAAGATATGTATCAAACACGAATTATAAAATTTTTCTTCCAGTGACCTTGAACTTCCCCAAATGACCTTGGGTCAAGGTTTTTTATCTTTGAGTGAAATAAGAACCTACCAAGTTTATCAATAAGAAAGATATGGACAGAACACGAATTATGAAATTTTTCTTCCAGTGACCTTGAACTTCCCCACATGATCAAGGTCATTTGGGTCATGGGCAATCTTTGTGTGAAATGAGAACCTACCAAGTTTATCCTTAAGAAAGATATGGACCAGACACAAATTATTAAATTTTTCTTCAAGTGACCTTCAACTTACATGACCTTGGGTCAAGGTCATGACACACCCTTGGGTCATGGGCAATCTTTGTGTGAAATGAAAAACCAAGGTAAGAAAGAATGGACCGGACACAAATTATTAAATTTTTCTACCATAGACCTTGAACTTCTCCAAATGACCTTGGGTCAAGGTCATGACACATGATCATGGGCAATCTTTATGTGAAATGAAAACCTAAAGTTTATAAAAAGATATGACACGAATTTTGAAATTTTTCTTCCAGTGACCTTGAACTTCCCCAAATGACCTTGGGTCAAGGTCATTACACACCCTTGGGTCATGGGCAATCTTTGTGTGAAATGAGAACCTACCAAGTTTATCCATAAAAGATATGTGTCAAACATGAATTTTGAAATTTTTCTACCAGTGACCTTGAACTTCCCCAAATGACCTTGGGTCAAGGTCATGACACACCCTTGGGTCATGGGCAATCTTTGTGTGAAATGAGAACCTACCAAGTTTATCCATAAGAAAGATATGGACCGGACACGAATTGTGAAATTTTTCTTCCAGTGACCTTGAACTTCACCAAATGACCTTGGGTCAAGGTCATGACACACCCTTAGGTTATAAGCAATCTTAGTGTGGAGTAGTAGATTCTAATGTCCCCTGTAAGAAAGATATGGACCGGACACGATTAGTAACAGTAAATAATTAAAAATAAAATAATGTAAAATCATTCATCTAAGTGGGCTCTAATTTTTACAATTTGAGGAGATTTCATTTTCGGGTTAAGGACATACTTCATACTGTTATAAAGAGTTTTAACAATGTGTGGGGTAAATGAATTTGTGGGTCTCTTCATACAGCATCTCAAATTAACAAAAAAAATTAACCTGTTTTAAAGAAAATGCATGAATACTGCAAAATAATACCGGGATTTCTGTTTTATCAGACTGAATTAAATTCGCTTCCAGAGTATTGAACATCGTGTTGAACTCAATCCACTATGGGCAAACCCTATGGGAGAGTTCTAACACTAAAACTCGGCCTTTCATATCATCATATCAAACAGAACCAATACATTCATCTTATAAAGGGCTGTCTTGTAAGAAAGGGAAAAGCAAAGAAATCATTTCAGATGGAACCTATTCCAGGCATATTTTGTGAAAGTGAGAAAGGTAAGGATCATATCACAGACAAACAGAAACTTTACATTCTTCACCTAAAAACTTGATGGGGTTGGAGGATGGAGAGGGGTGGGGGTGGGAGGGGGAATCATATCAAAAAAAAGAGGCTTAAGCTACCTCATATGGAGATATCTCTTGTAAAGGGGGAAAAGAAGGGGGTCTTAAGGTCAAGATCTAGTAAATAACTTGAGACTAATTTTTGGTGCTAGATCCATTATGACGTCATAATCAATTTCAACTTTCTTTTTCCCGTACTTTACGACTTTAGCAGAATTATGTAGAAAATAGGGTATTTTCATGTC
Organism: Saccostrea cuccullata; assembly: GCF_032062105.1. NCBI lineage: Eukaryota > Metazoa > Mollusca > Bivalvia > Ostreida > Ostreidae > Saccostrea > Saccostrea cuccullata. Next base: position 137,552 of record NW_026919895.1, read on the forward strand.
ATTCAATTTGAAATCATATGAAAAGTAAACCGGATACCTATATTAAATTTGATATTGATTTAAAGAAGAGGCCATGAACATACTAATTACCGTTTTCTGAGAGACTGTAGGCAATCTGGATATATTTCCTTTGCTTAATACGAAAAAAACTCCCATATCATTAATTTTTCATTGAAAATGACAGTTTAAAATGTTTTTCATCTTTTTTTATTAGGAAACACCTTATTTGACCAAGCTAAAGTTGTAAAGCATCAATAAAGGAATTTATTTCTCAAGTTTGATAAATCTGTAGGCACCTTTCATTTACTAGATCTTGACCTTAACAATCAAAATCATTACCTCTGTCATTTTAAGGCTTAAATATTGTAAAAGGGGAGATTTAAGGCTCTTTTTACTTCTCTTTACTGTTTTTTATGATTATTTGATTTTCCTCACCTTCATGTGTGAGATCTGATCCTGTTCCCACTTGTACCTCTTCATCTGGTTTTCTTCCAACTCCATCCTTGTTTGTACATAGGCATCATAATTACCCTACAAGTACATAGGCATCATAAACACCCTACAAGTACATAGGCATCATAATTACCCTACAAGTACATAGGCATCATAATTACCCTACAAGTACATAGGCATCATAATTACCCTACAAGTACATAGGCATCATAATTACCCTACAAGTACATAGGCATCATAATTACCCTACAAGTACATAGTCATCATAATTACCCTACAAGTATATAGGCATCGTAATTACCCTACAAATACAAAGGCATCATAATTACCCTACAAGTACATAAGTATCGTAATTACCCTACAAGTATATAGGCATCATAATTACCCTTTAAATACATAGGCATCAAAATTACCCGTAGGTACAAAGACATCAAAATTACCCTGTAGGTACATAGGCATTATAATTTCAGAACAAGTACATGTACATCAACATTATAATTACCATACAGTTATATTTTATGTGTGTGTGTTTCTTTACAGATTTTTAACATGACAACAACAGAGCTCTGGATGTATTAGACTACTTACTCCATAGTACTTCAGTTTCTTATTAACCATGTGGATGATATTTGTACACACTCCATTCATAAAATCTTGTGAATGAGAAATCATCACTAAAATTCTTTTGTAACTGTAAAAAAAATTAAAGAAACATGTCACATAAAATTTAATGTATTTCATTGGCTTTTCTACAGTTGTTCTAGTTGGGGTATTTTTTCTTTGAATTAAGCCAAAAGCATGCTCATGATCAACATTTTAAAAAAATGCAAAATTTCATGCAAATCACTTCCATATAATGCTTTATTGATACCGGGGGTAAACTAGTTCTTGATGATTAATTTTCTGAACATTGCAAAAATTTCTCGCACGCGAATAAAAGTTGGTTTACAGTAATTTATAACCAGGTCACTGTCAGAGACAAGTTTAAACCTACGTTTTGAGTTCCTCTTCCAGCCAGACACACGCGTCGAGATCAAGGTGATTTGTGGGCTCGTCCAGTAGTAACAGCGAGGGCTTGATGTACAGGGCCCGAGCCAGGGCTATCCTCATTCTCCACCCTCCAGAGAAGTGTTTGGCGGCGGTGTTCTGCATCTCCTTGGAGAAGCCCAGTCCGTGGAGGATGTACCCGGCTTTGGCCTCGGCTTTGTCCGCGTCCATGTCGTCAAGACGCTCATATATATCCATCAAATGCTCCTGAGATTCTGATTGTATAAAAAATATTACTAATAGTAAATACTTTTTATTCTTAATAGCTTTATACAAAATTAAAGAAGACTGTCGGCTCACGAAAATCTCAATTTACCAATATTATAAACATGTATTTGCAGTACAAATGATTTCAATACTGAACCAGAAGCTGTTTAGCTGTTTACTTTTTAATGTAAAAGGAGTAACAATATGATTGTGACACAAAGAACAATGACCAGACTTCATGAAAATTATGTCTCAAGTATAAATACCAAAACTGATGAAAATAAATTCAAGCTTTGAGCCAAAGTATTGATCTTACATAGAATCGTTTAAAACTGCTTTTTTTTCCTTTAAAATTTTTTTATTTTAACTTACCATGATCCTCTCTCGTGGCCAGAATTTCGGCCTCTTTTTCCAGCATCAGTTTCTCCTTGTCCACTTCTATCACACACTGTAGAGCCGTTTTATCGCTGGGCTCGATCTCGCGCCGGAGGTGATAAATGTCTACATGTTCAGGTATAGGAAGTTCCCTACACTCCAAGGCACACAACAGTGAAGATTTACCTGTAATTGTACACGTCATTGATTTAGAAATATAAAGACATAGGGTCAAAAGCATCACATTTCTTCCTCAAGACTCTCGAATGTTTTCATGCTTTGTGAACAGTGAACAAATGGAGTGTACGGTGAAAGAACATAAAATGAAATTTCAGCGTAGCAATTTCAGTGAACAAACATCAAGGCAACAGAAAGAATTCCCTCACCAAATGCATAAAAGTAGTAGTGCAGCATTTTGACACTGTACAATGACTTTTTTTTTTTTATTCAAAATATTAATACCATTTTAACTTTTAAAATCATATCTTGGAGCAATCTTTACTTTTTTTCATTGTATTTTGTTCTCTCTGAAATTCTATTTATGATTATGGTCCTTCTTTTGCATTAACTTATTTGCAGGGTACATTTTTGTCTGATTAAAAAATTTATGAACTGAAAACAAAAGAAAATAATATTCAGTACAAAACCATCACTAACCACAGCCGTTGAGCCCGATTAACCCGTATCTTCGTCCGACGTTGAGTTCTATCTTAGTGTCAGAGAGAAGTTCTGCTCCATGGAACGTCAGAGTCACGTTCCCTAGCTGAACATCTCGACTGTCAGGGTGAGACAACAGTACCCCCGTCACAGAGCGATACTCGGCCTTCACGTCCACTGCTTCCAATTCCTTGGCAAGCTCATTCATTTCTGTAAAATTTTGAGAAATAGTCCAGTTTAAGCAATTAGCATGATAATATTCCAATCATAATCAAGGGTTCAATTCTGCCTGTGAATTGTATCAACAGCGGCCTGTTCAGGAAAAGCAAAAATCTGAAAACATTAACTAACACTCTGTTCAAGGAATTAAGGAATTTTGGTGAGCAGACTTTGCAAATGTTTATTCTGTTAGACAGGTTACTGCCCCCATGGGGTATATTATAATTGTTTTGAATTAATCTGTCTAGCAAATTTGTCTATACTGGTTGCTGGGCCATAAGTCTTAGATGAACTCACTTTTAACCTCATTCTCACTCTAACTAAATGAATTAATAGCGGAAAAATGAGACCGAGACCAAAAGTGAGCTCATCGCGTTTTTATGGCCCCGGAGCCTGATGCTGCTTCTTTATCATAGGAATGTGAGACAATTTTATTCCTTCGGATCAGTTACATTGACAGCCATTGAAATTGAAGCATGTAAAGACTAAGGTGAAAAAAAACAACAGTAGATTGTTGTTCTGGTAACATTTAAAAATCAAATGGTCCAGCGTACCGTCATCTTTATCTGCCCCATTGCTGATCCCGTTTTCCATCCCTCCATTCTGCTGCGAGTCCTCGGTCCTCTTTTTACCTTTGTTCTTGGCGGCTTCTTTCTTCTTCTGGTCTCGCTTCTTCTTGGCATCAGAAGGCATCTTTACAAAAGCCCTTTATTCAAAAAAAAATTTCTCATGTTTTAGATCTTTAGTTCAGTTTCCCATCAATGTTTTACTTTTCTCTTGTAAAACATCCAAATTGAAATAATATGAAACATTAAAAATTTTGTGATTATAACTGGTTACTGGTAAGTTCTATTATTTTTTTTATTTTTTAAATTGAATAGTTACGAAACTGCCATAGCCTTTATTTAAATCTCATGGCTAGATATTACTCTATTGTTGTAAAACACACAATATGCGCCACATACAGTTTAGGGTATGGTAATACACTGTACTATCAGAACTTGGACCATCCTTGTTAAGAATGTACAACTGATTACTAAAAATAATGAACTAAACATTGTATCCATCAAAAACTTTCGCCTCCCCATTAGAATCCGTGTTTGTGGACTTCATTTCATGTTTACAGACTCATCAGTTCACTAGTTACCAATTACCGGCGTAGATGACGGAGATCGATGAATGAAATGAAGAATAAGCCGACAATATTTATTGATTACTGTAAAGAAAAGGTTCTCTTGAATTACCTTTATTTCTCCGATCGTCTTCCTTTGTCTTTTTTCTGGTTATTTACACCAAATTTTTGATCAACAGTGACAAAATGACGGAAGCGGGAGAAACACATGTGGTACTGACGTCACTGTCAAAACCTTTTCTCGGAATCTCATTGGATAAAATTATTTTTGGACAATTATTCTTATCTCATGTGTATAAATTTCTAAAAATATTTCTCTTCAATACTTATATATAATTACATTTCAACTTAAAGAAACCCAAGTTTATAATTAATTTAATTATTTGTTCCGATCACTTCCGGTCAGACCATGTTGCTTTCACTTTCATTTTAATGTAAACAATGTCATATACACGTGGGTTTTTTGCAGGAACAGTCACCACTTTATTTGCTGTTGGAGTTTATCAGTATGCACAATCCCCAAAGTCTATTCAGCATCAGTATGATCAACAAGTGTCTGATGATGTAAAAGGTTTGTATGAAGAACAGGAATTTATCATAGGCACACAATAATCAAGTCAATTTTCCCATCCCATTTACTACATAATTAGATATAGTACACTATCCTGCCATATATATATCTTGACCAAAATATATGCGCCCCGTAAAATATAGATAATTAAGTGCGCCCAGACCTAACATGTAATACTGATAACTCTATTTCTAAAATAAATTTCAAAATAGAAAATGTACATTTTATAAAAAAAGATATATATATATTATATATATATATATATATATATATATATATATATATATATATATATATATATATATATATATATATATATATATAGGATTTTCTACCCCTTTATACTATATAGTATAGAGGGATAGACCCAGATATATACTTATCATACGTCATTGACAGTATTACATGGGGATCGCCTATGGAATTTATGTCAAGGACCTACCCAGTACAGACTGTTTACTCAGTATAAATATATACAGTTATAATGCAACATCTAGTTTGTGTTTGGTTGGACTGGGAATCGAACCGGGAACCCCAGGCATGCTACTGCCTCTCAAGTCAGATGCTCTACTTCTTATAAGTTAGAAATCAAACTGTGTCTCGGGACAAACCTTCACCACAGTTTAACTGGGTCTATTAATTATGTATCATTTTAATGAAAGAACATTCTATCATATGCTCTACTTACTGAACTTTTTAATGCAATAGACCTCTGCATTTGTATAAATTCTATATATTTAATTTTTTTAGAGCAGATAAAGCGAAGGATCCTGAAATATGGGGTACCAAACAGAGGTGAAGAAGCAAAGGTCTTCACAAACCATGTACTCTCTTATGATCAGAGTAAAAAGATCCCTATATGGGTTGCTGAGTGTATTACAAAGGAACATGCACAAGGTAAAGTGTGTAAATCAATATTCTGCCATATATAACATGGAACTGGTTTAATTGCTGTATTTCATATCGAATGCGTCGCAGCTCACCTCAGTCAATAGCATGAGTGAGGTAGCCTATTCAGAGGCTATATTCTATTAAAATTTATCTGTTGTCTGGATTTTTTAATCTGCAGAACCACTGGGTCAATTCCAATCAAACTTGGCACAAAGTAATAGTACTTGGCAAATTAGGTTGTTTTTTTCACCTTTTTTCAAGAAGACAAAGTTTTTAAAAAAGCTTGTAAATAAATTGTTTTTGCAAAAATTTATTCAGGAAATGCAAACAGGAAGTATTCCAAGTTTATGCCAGACTCTCAGATTCTGTCCCTCTTCAGTGCCGACAACCAAGATTACCTGGGAAGTGGGTGGTCAAGAGGTCACATGGCTCCGGCAGGCAATAACAAACATGACCAGGTAATAACAAACATGACCAGGTAAATACAATTATGATCAGGTCATAACAAACATGGTTAGGTAATAATAAACATGGTCAGGCAATAACAAAGATTTTTATCCATCAAAATTATACAGTTAATCTGATTGGTTAAAAGCCTGTCATATGAGGTGTGACAATTTGTAATGTCTCCCTCATCCTTAGGGTGATAACTGTTGTCAGTGACCCTTCAGATTACAATGAAAAAGCGTAAGCGAGCTTGCAGTTACAACTGTGTTGTTGCCCTTTGAAAAAAATTACAGTGGTTTAAGCGAGATAACTCTTATTTAATATATATACTTTATGTAAAAATGTACCATTAATATTGCTAATTTTGCAGGAATGTTAAACAACAAACACGATCACGTAATCATGAACCCTATTATGTAATCATAAACAAGATCACGTAATCAAACCTATCACTTAATCATGAACCTGATCATGTAATCACAAACCCAATTACGTAATCATAAACACGATCATGTAATCATGAACCAGATCACATAATAGTTAGTATGGTCTGGTGAACTGATAGCAAACAAAACCTGTGCTCGTAAAGCATTCTATTTGTTCTGAAAATTTACTTATTTAATTTATTTACTATCCATACTTCTTACAGAGAGCAATGGATGACACATTTTACTTGTCCAACATTGTACCACAAGACATGGACAATAATTCAGGTTTCTGGAATCGCTTTGAAATGTACTGCAGACACCTGACCAAGCGGTTTGACAGTGTTCAAATCTTCAGTGGACCACTGGTTCTTCCAACAGAAACCGATGAGAAAGGTCAAAAGCTGGTTGTTTATCCTGTAAGTCTGATTTATATATGTATCTAGTAGTAATCTGGGTGTTTGGGCAAATTATATAGACCAATATTGTAGTAGGTACATGTACCTGCAGTCTACTATACAGTGTATGCATTCAAAATATTGGGAGTTAGGTCATCTTTAAAATAATGTTTGTTTGCCCTCTCTTAAATCAGGGTAAATTTATAAAGTCAGTATGTACTCATCTTTGCTAGCCAAGGGTTTCCAATCCGAAATCTACTCTACAACGTTAGATTTCGGATCGGAAACCCTTGGCTAGCGAAGATGGTATGTACTAAGGTTGGAAAATCTTTTCCCAGAAAATGTCAGCATATTTGTTGATGGATAACAGGAGTAAAAAAAATAATACATATATAGTGTTTTGGACTGTAAAATAATTTTTTGAGTTGGGTCAATTTTAGCCAAATCAGTCTATTAAAAGGGTACCCAATCAATTCTTTAATTAAAGATGGCCTAATTTTTTGGTCCAAAACTCTCTTGTCTGTTTGGCAGGGAGACTAAATGCATTTTTTCATTCAGTGCTTCTTCCATGGCACATACATGTATAAATGTATGTACCTCACAAACCAACCTCAATGTTGCAGTGTCGTTCAAGGATTGCCAATTAATTCACTAATAAGCAGCTTGAAGGTTACCAGGTACATGTACTGATAGAGACATGTTATATTGGCATATCATTGATCTGCAGTGCTACATGTATGCATATGCATGTGTTTGCAGTTATATATTTTGTGAGAAAAATGCAATGAATTGGACCAGTGATAGCTGAAAGACAGAAATGCAGACTACTCACTATAGGACACCTGCATGCCAAAATTATTGTGAAAATATTACTTTTCTACATTATTATTAAACAATAGCTTGTCCTACTATTCCATGCTTTGAAATTCTTTTTGTTTTTTTCAGGTGATTGGAAAAAATGAGGTGGCTGTACCGACTCATCTATACAAAATAATCTTAGTGGAAACAAATGGAACTCCTTCAGCCATTGGCTGCTTCATCGTACCCAATCAGCCAATAGAAAACAAGTATTCCCTTACAGAGTTTCAAGTTTCACTAGAGGAAATTCAAAGGAGAATTGGGGTGGAGTTTTTTCCGAAACTTGACGGTACTCGACTCCAGAGCTTGTGTTCTGTGGATTCGTGTACATTAACAAGGCGGCAGGGATAGAAAATGCAAAAACACAGACCCCTGGAAATTCCCCCTCTTTTACCATAAAATAATTTGAATAGTCAGAAAAGATTTGCAACCTCCTCTAAGGATGTCTTTGGGCGAGAGCAAGAAATATGTTCCACTTTGTTCTCAGAACAAGAACAAAATAACCTATGTCTTCCAAACGACTAGAACAATCCAGAAGAACTTGTTCCTACGACAAAAATTTTGCACCACCTTAGTTGCTGGAGCTTGGAGGACAAATAGTGAGGCAGTTGAAATGAGAGGAATCTCTGGACAAATTTGTATTACATAAAATTATGTACTAACAAAATATGAATTGTAGTAAAATTCATAAAATTATTTTTTATGCCCCCTTTCGAAGAAGAGAGGGCATATTGCTTTGCTACTGTCTGTCGGTCCGTCGGTCTGTCGGTCCATTTAGTTTCCATTCAATTTCTTCACAACCTTTGCACATACTAAAATGAAATTTGGTATACAGGTTTATCAGGTGAATATCTAGGTCAAGTTTTGTTTTGGGTATGATCGCACCATTTTTGACAGAGTTATGCCCCTTGGACTTAGAAAAATTCCATTTATTTGCAGTTTCCATTCATTTTCTTCGCAGAGGTTGCACATATTGAAATGAAATTTGGTATGCAGAATTATGAGCTGAATATCTAGATCAAGGCATGTTTTGGTTAAGATCGCACCATTTTTCTTAGAGTTACATTGTATGTTCCTTCAACTTAGAAAAATTCCACATATTTGCAGTTTCCGTTCATTTTCCTTGTAGAGGTTGCACATTTTGAAATGAAATTTAGTATACAGATTTTTCAGCTGAATATCTAGATCAAGTTATGTTTTGGGTACGATCGTACCCTTTTTGTTAGAGTTATGCCTTTTTGGACTTAGAAAATATCCAATTTTGGGGGAGGGGGGCATAAGTGTTTTACAAACATTTCTTGTTATTGATAAAAATTTTCTTTCCAGAGATTGGTTATTCTTGGTTATTTGTATATGACTGTATATATATATATATATACTGTAGAAATACATTTTTCCGCTTGGTACATGTATATATGTATATAAATATTAAATTACACTATGTACATGGTCACACATTTTCCACTGAAATCTGTGCCATGGAACCTGAGGAACCTAAAATAAATGTAATTTGTAATTATTGATTTAATATTATATTTTTATAATTTTGTCATAATTTGAATTGTAAGTGAATTGTATATTTTTAATCAATGACGTAAAAATCTTAAAAAATCTTCTCCTCAAGAATCATTGGGCCAGAAAAGCTGAAACTTATGTGAAAGCATCCTTGGGTAGTGTAGAATCTAAATTATTTAAATCATGACACCCGGGGGTAGGGCAGACCACAATAGGGAATCCAAGTTTTACATAGTTATATATAGGAAAATCTTCTTCTCAAAAGAACCGGTGGGCCAGGAAAGCTGAAACTTTGACAGAAGCATCCTGAAGTAGTGTAAAACTAAAGGTGGGGAGGGGGGGGGGGGGAGGTAGGGGCCACACTAGATATAAGAAGAGGGGAAATCTGGTAAAGAACTGCATAAGCGTAAGCGGGTTATGTAAATTTTTTCTGCTGCAGCAGCAATAGCTGCGACCGTTAATTCCAGTAATAACAAACAAAGAAAAAAATTACTTAACCCACTTACGCAGGTGATGTTTTTTATCTGCAACAGCTGCTTCCGTTAATTCCAGTTATAACAATTAAACAAAGAAAGCATTTTATTGTTTAAGAAAACTCATTGCGTTAATCAGTGCATGAACTACACTAGACACGTCACCTGGACAGATTCCATGATTAGTGGCTGTTCCATAAATGAAACACACAAAGACGTCTGCAGTATTAATACAATAATTAATTTTTTTAATCCCATCTTAAGTGATTATTTAAACAGATATAAATATAAACAATAAAATGTCTTTCTTTGGTTGTTAGTACGGAAAGGAATGTCGCAGCCATTGCGGAAAAAATTTACATAATCCGCGGAATGCATTTTTTCTACAACAGCTGTTTCATTCATTCCCCTACTAACAACCAAAGAAAGCATTTTATTGTTATATTAATATATATTAATAATGTTATCATATTTTTTTCTTTTTCATTTATTTTGTGCAGGCAGGACTTTGTCGCTAGTATAATATTTTATTATTTAAATTGGAACCACTCTTCATTCTATGCGATCGGTGCATATATTTCAAAGGCACCAACGGGTTCTTATTTATCTGCTGGATCCGCGCCTGACATTTTTTATTCCACCTCTAGACTGGTCATGTAACGATTGATCTTTTTTTTTCAATATATTAAATGTATAATATATATTATACCATGATTATGGTTCTTAATTCATGTAAAATTTTCATGTGAAAAATCTATATTTTAATAAAAACAGCACTAAATATGTATTCACTAAATTGTACCTCAGGTTATTTTTGTGAAATAAAAAGATGAAATAAATGGCTCCATATCTTTAATTTAATTTCAATAAACATACTAAAAGGGGAGAACCCTTTTCATAATTTTGAATAGGCTTTGGCTGTTTGTAGCGGATTTCTAAAAGAAACCTTCAAGTAGGCTTTTCAGTTAATATACTTCCTCATAGAAACCTTTTTTTTTTCTTCATCTGATGTTTGTTCAGGTGCAATAATCATAATACCAGGGTAATATAGAAATTCTTATTTCTATACAGTATCCCCAGTGATAAAACCTTTCATATTAGCTTTAATTACCTTTTAAAGCTATATATGGCTATATATCTGAGCTAAAAAATAAAAAAAAAAACGAGATTATGTGTAGATATCTACATTCAAATTAAAATTTTCACCGATTTTAAACTTAAATATTCCCATGTTTCTGTAGTTAAATTAACTTTAAACTGTGCCTGATATTTTTATCGGAGTCGGAAATAAATCAGCTATTGTTTTAAATCTCGAATACCTATGAAACGCGATTGATTTATATTAAATTGTGTAATTTACAGGAAAGTCCTATCTTTATATAAAGTAACAAAACTTATAGAAAGATCTTTTTAATTTTAGTTAATCTGAACTTATAAAAAATACGCCATATATCACTTTAACAGAATATTATTGAACCACATTTTAAACTTTTAAAAAATAATTTCAATTTTAACAAAAATTTACTCTGAAAAAAAAACCCACGCGATTGTATATAGTGAAAAAGGTAAATTTTAAAAGCATTCAAGCAAAAATATAACAGATCAGACCTGTATTTTGGTGTTGAAGAATCGTAATACTAGTATGTGCATGTACTTAGCAATACCTTTTCAAATTACAGTTGAAAAATGTCGAAGGAACGGATTAAATTAAAGTTCGACACGATGAAGATCTAATTGATTATTTGCATGTATACAATATTAGCGAATTAATAGAGAAATCATGTTTAATAGATTTATTGTAAGAATGGTGTCTATAACCTCGCTTTCGTGTTTTTAAAAAGTCAAATCATATTCACGTTCTACAAAGTGTACCAGAATGATCATCAACACTATCGACATTGTCCTAACTACCACATGAAAAGTCCGTACCTATCTCTTTTTCTTATTTAAAGAGGTGGTCGTGGCCATTTTTGGACTATTTTGAGCTCCATTAGAAGAAGAGCTCCATTTAAAGATATAATAATTAAAATGATCAAATTTTTAAAGCTAAAATTTATTAAAAATTTTTCTTTGCCAAATGATAGTTGACAGCTTAAAATATCACATCCGAAAATTTAAGATATATCTGGTGGTTAATTAAAACAAAATAATTAGTTGACCCCCTAGTCTCCTTAAGAGACGACTTTTATTTTTGTTTTTTAGGTAGGGGATCTGAGGTCTTTTTGTGCTGTCCATGTCTAGATTCTTTTCTTTTACAAAAACATGTACTCAGTGATTAGGCTATTAGTATAGTGGTTGATCCTTTTCACACGTAGAATTCTAATTTTCTTTGTTAAAAAATCTTTGCTTCTCTGAAATGGTATAGATTAATTTGAAATTGTAATGGGAGCTGCAAAAATGTACACTTAGGAGCTTTGAATATAATTCTTTACCGGATAGATCTGCTTATCCAAAGATAAATCGTGAATATTAATTGTTTTTAAAACTAAACCTGCTAGACATTCTGTCTGGGGAATCAGGGAGAAATTCTTCTCATGTTTCTTGTATTTAAAAAAATGTATGAAGAGTTCGGTTCACTTTATGCGGAAAACGGCCCTATAGATGTACCATTTTAGTGACTAACACTTAAAATAAAGTACATACTTAGTTCAAGTATATTTGAGTACTTTGAGAGAAGAAGAATAATATGGGAACATCCTCTGATCTAAAAAATAAACATGTCTTGTAATCCTCAGAAACTATGGCAAGACCTTAAACTACTATTTATTCGTGAAATAAAAAAAAATCTTTTAGAAATCTCTTTAGCTTAATATAGAGATGTCTCTTTGGCCTATACAGATATCTTTATACTTTAGATGGATATCTAAATATATTTAAACAAAAGAGATATCTAGCTCTTTTTGTAAGAGAGATATCTCTTTCACTTAGAGATATATCTAAATAAGCTAGAGAGATATATCTCTTTAAAAGATAAAGATATATGTTAAAGTAAGAGAGATATCTCTTTAACAAGGTTAAAAGAGATATTTTTATTAGTTAGAGAAATATCTCTTTAGATTTTCAAAGAGGAATACTTTCTACATGTTCCAAGCTAAATAAATGTCTCTTTTTATATGAAAGAGATATCTCTTTTGCAGTCATCCTTAAAATAAAATAATCAATTCTCTACTTTAAAACGAAAGCGAAACAGGAAACAAAGTCTCTGGAATGTATAGTTTCGCTGTTATATATAAAAAAAAAAGCGAAAGACAGAGCATGCAATACCCAGAATAATATATGTTCTATGTAGAAAAAATGCTTTAAATCCCTTGTTTGAAACAACAAATAGTAATAGCAACTTTGTTGATTAATAGTTACAGTTTAATATTCATGAAAATGCATTTTTGTAATCTCGAATGCAATGAACCGAATTTTCTCAGCTTATGAAATAATAAACTATTACAAATATGAAATTTAGGCAACATTGAATTGCTTGTCAGATTAGTAAAGATATAATGTAGAATATGAGGAATATGTCGAAATTTAAAAAATACTTTAATGTACTTGAGAATTTTTTGTTTCAATTTTCAACGGAGAAAAAAACACCCCCGGTTCAATATTCAACGTTGAAAAATGAACCCCGGGTCAATTTTCAATTCGGGTCAATATTCAACGTTACACCGACAACCACGCCATTTTTATCAAAAAAAAGCATGAAGGACAACTCCAAAAATTAATATTTAATTTGAAATGCATCAAAATGAAGCTTGAAAACGACCTTTTTTTCATGCATCAATTTTTATCTTATTCATTTTTATACGAGCCAAGTTTTTAGGCAGTATTAGAAAAGGTCTTATAAAAGTTGATATTTGCACCCTTTAAAAGGGAAAAATACAGTTTAAGATAAATAAGATTTTCTTGAAACCAGCCTTAGATACCAATGCTTATTAGAATGATATGAAATAAGATGTGATTTGTGGTGTCTTGCAATGATAGTAAAAGCCTTTTACATTATTATAGAATACATGACGAAAATAGAAGACAAAAAATACCAAATACGTATAAAATCATGACATTTTCTCTGAATGCTTGGATACCTATCGTTCTTGAACCTAAAAATTTATTTGTTGATCAGTTTGCAATGAGAAAATGCATTGCTGATATTCCAATTCGCTTTTTCTGCAAAAATATTGGAGATTTGACAATTTTCCCTGTATAATATGATTAACTTTTAATCTTTAACAAAATACTGTGGATAAATTTACTTAACTTTGTGGATTCAGAAATCTTTTTATGAGTATTTTTGATTCCTTTACTGCTAATTTTATAAACCTGAGGATCGGTCTGTACTATATGTTATTCAAGTCCAATTACCTGTCTGCTTCTTTTTTTCCTGTTGGCTCATATCATAACATTTATACAATAAGGCCGAGAATCTGAAAGGGGGGACCAGTTTGAGGTCAGGTAGGGGCCCATAGCCACAATAAAAAAACATTCATTTATCAAATCTTGTATAATTTTTGGACTCGAAAGACCCGGGACCCCTTCGAAATCCGCCATTGGGCTCATGTCTAGGACAGACTAGACCTACATTCATAAAACCTCGCCTGGGGGTATAAAACTCAGACAAGCTCACTTTTGATCTCAGTCTCCCTTTTCACTATATATTCCTTAAAAAGAAGTGAGACTGAGATCTAAAGTGAGCCCGTCTTAGTTTAATTTATGGCACTCAGGCTTCGTCAATTACCCGGTACTGTTTCTTACGTTGAAGGTGTCTCTTTTTGAAAGTATTTGATCTAAATAACAGTGACCTTTAATAAAGGTAAAGTTCAAATTTCAAAGATGAAATTATAATATCCCAAAAACTCCATGAATATTGCAGTATCCTTTTAACAAATGTTGAATTACAAAAATACACATTATTCCTCTTAATATACTTTACAGCAATGCATAACAAAAAATTAATATATTTCTTTTGTGTTCTGTCATACATGAAGCCTTCGTCTATCAGTACTTTCAGTACTTTGATTATAAAAATAGGTTTCTCATCGTATACCCCGTCCCTGGATAATGTGACTGATACTTTAACGATCGCAGACTGAATTTCAGCGATGCATAACAAGGGGTCGTTCACAGTGGCTGCTATAGGACATGGTAAGATATATGTTTTTTTTTTTTTATAAATTCGTGGGTACGAAATAAAATTCGTGGGTACGAAATAAAAATTCATAGGAACGAAATAGAATTCGTGGTTACGAAAAAAATTTGTGGGAACGAAATGAATTCGTGGCCACGAAATAAAATTCTTGGGAACAAATTAAATACGTGGCCACGAAATAAAAAATTAATTTGTGGGAAGAAAATAAAATTCACAGCCACGGAATTAAATTCATGGGAACGAAATAAATTTATGGCCACGAAAAAAAATCGTGGGAACGAAATAAAATTCATGGCCACGAAATAAAAATTCATTGCCATGAAATAAATTTCGTGGGAACAAAATAAAAAATCGTGGCCACGAAATAAAAAAAAAATAAAGTGCTATATTATGTCATTTTTAGCCTCTTTAATTTTATGTCATTCATGATGAACGAACTTATATATTATTAACATTCAATTGGAATGAGCTAACAGGATATTTATTTAAAATGATTCAAAATTGTTTAATGTCGTTATGGGTGTTGAATACTGTGCCTGAATCAACATTAGTTATTGAAATTTAATTTTTGCCGGTTAATTGGATGAAGAGCTGATGAACGCAAAGAATAATTGTGGTGACCATTAATTACACCTATAAGTAGTATGACTATCAATACTGATCTCTACTAGATCTCACTAGTTCATAGCATTTTGGCCACGAATTTTATTTTGTTCCCACGAATTTATATTTCATGGCCACGAATTTAATTTCAATCCCGAAAATTTTTACTTTGTTCCCACGAATTCAATTTCGTGACCACGAAATGATAATAAAAAAATCTTATACCCTGTCGTATACATAAAGTTTTTGACTTCAGTAGGGTCATAAGTACGTTAAACATAATCGTAGGACCTGTCCAAGTACTAAAGTATGCCTTAAACCTTAACATAAAACGTACTTAAGGAAATCTTAACTAAGTCAAACTTAAGTTCACAATTTTTCTAATTTTTCTCATGAATCATGCTAGTTTCTCAATTTATATGCTTGCATGATGATAAATATTCAGTTATTCTTTCTTTAATAATATATAAAATTGACGTCTTTTCTTAAATTTTAGTAAGGAAGTTACTATATTTCGTATAAAAATTCTGTGAAAAAATTATTGTTAATACTAAAAAATAAAATCCAAATAATTACACGTTCACATATCGGAAGTGTTCAAAGTATATCAGGGGCGTAGCCAGGGTACTTTTGATGTGGACGCCTGAATAGGAAGCTGGTGAATTTTCGACGATTTCGATGTGCATATTTGACCCTTCTAATCGCATTTTTCTTACACTTTTCAGTTTGTTATACGCAGTCACATTTGATGTTTGTTTTTTCCTTGTACAAAATGCTGACAGTCACTCAAAAATGAGGAAAGATCTGTACAAAAGCGTTGTTTGACGAAACCAACTAAAACAATTTTAGACTTTTGAATCTCGACAAAATACGTATGATTACATACGGTAGTTGGTTAGAGTGGTTGACTGGTTTAGACGGACCTCGTAATTGACTGATAAAAATATACACCTATAACACCGTGTATATCCCAACATGCGGGGTGTATACTATGTTGTGCGCGGGGTGTATACTTCCGAAGCGAGAAAAATGGGGTCAATGTACGTTCTTTGTCCATTTTCTAAACTTACGGATATTTTTCGCCAGTAAGCATATGCCTACGGAAGGAAGCATTGTTTAAGGAGTATATGGATACCTGTGAATCCACTGGATACCTTCTAGTTTTATAAAACACCTCAACACAATTCCGAGGATCGGAGCAAGATTGACTCTACACTGTGTTTATGATCAAATATCAGAACAAAACTTTGCTTTATCGTCACTTAAATGTTATTGTTAAACACGTTTACAAAATAAACGTTTGTACAAATTGTCTGTAAATAAAACAATTCATAAAAAGATATTGACGAAAAATCAATGTTGTGTCCGGGGTGTATGCAACATGTTGTACGCGGGGTGTATACCCCTCTTTTTACTCTATAGTATCATTGTCTGAAATGTTATTGAAAAATTGTTAACAGTTGACTTTTGTAAAATTTCTATTTATTTTTTAAATTATTCAACAGTTTTGTAATAGCACAACTTCAGGTTCATAAATTCGATTTACTGGAATAAAATTGATACACGTTCGTCGTACTTTTGGCTTTGCATGCACATGGAAGTAAATGTACAGGGTACTTTGTTTAACTGTTTAATGTGATGACCAACAATTCATCCCTTCTTTCGATTTAAAGGCACCTTTCTTAATAAATGCGTCAAACATGCTTCATTTTGAACATTTAACATTTCCTCATAATTTGTTTAATTTTTTTCAATACCTTTAAAAATATTTAACTTTTTGTAATGTGATAAACACCAGAAAAAATATTCTCATTCATGTATTATATATATGTTGTGTACTTTGTGCCAGGAGCCCATATTTGGCAGTAAACTATTTGTTTATATTGAGGCATTGTATTTTACTTAGTACATACTTTCTAGCTAGGAATGGGCGCGAGAAGGGTGTGTCTGTATCTTAGTTCATTTGGGAGGGGGGGGGGTAACTTTACTACGGGTATATACAATAATAAATTAGAGGATGGTGAACATAATTGATATTAATAACACGTCAACGTAAAATTGTAATTACCAAAAGCAGTTTTTTTGTCACTCGTGAATGCCCTCGGAAAATTGTCGTCCCTTATTACAAATATGCATTTTTATAGCCGGCTTTACATGTTAATTGTGAATTGTAAAATACGAAATCTTTTCAGATAAGGAAAAATGAGTCCACTGTCCACATATCGCTAAAAATTGAAAGGAAAATTAATATACATGTATCACGTAGTATACACCCCCCTTTTTTTATTCCCGTCACAACTTTTCACTACAGAAAATGTTTATCGAAAGTCAGGTTGCCCCCCCCCTTTTTTTTTTGTTGCAGCATAGTCAAAAAATGGTTATATAGTATGTTTAAGTAAAAAAAAAGAAGAACTGGTACTGAAAAAAAGATGGGACCTACAACCCCATCTGAAATAGGAGTTTCGATAAGCCCCCCCCCCTTTTTTTTTAGCTAGTCAACATATGTGAAGGGTTTTTTTTTTTTCAGGTATCCCCCCTTCAAAAAAGATTCTACATTTACTGTCTTAAATGCTTAAAAATACATGTATTGATAACATAAATGTTGCAGAAACAAAAAAACATTTATTCATAATACACCATTTATGTCGAGTTTCTATTATTTTTAACAGGCGAAATATTTAGATTAAAACGAGCCAAAGAAAGGGCAAAGTGTCCTCAATGCACGGATTGGTGATTACGCAGATTTAGATCATTGCACCATCTCATTGTAGCATTTAGTCAGATGACAATCGCTCCTTGCACATCTAGCGCGTTTTATGTTTGAATATCATAGTTAATTTGTATTTTATTCATTTTTGAATTTAGTAGATTTGTTTTTTATTTCATTTATGGAAATAACTCTTTGGTTCGGCATTAGTATTAAGGTCTTTTATCAATACTATCTGTCGCTTGTGTGAATATAATATTTCCATTTATACTTTGCACTACACAATCCTAAAAAAATATGGGGTATACACCCCGCGTACAACATGTTGCATACACCCCGGACACAACATTGATTTTTCGTCAATATCTTTATATACGAACTGTTTATTTACAGACAATTTGTACAAACGTTTATTTTGTAAACATATATTTAACAATAATATTAAAGTGACGATAAAGCAAAGCTTTGTTCTGATATTTGATCATAAACACAGAGTAGCGTCAATCTTGCTCCGATCCTCGGAATTGTGTTGAAGTGTTTGATAAAACGAAAAGGTGTCCAGTGGATTCACAGGTATTCATATACTCCTTAAACAATGCTTCCTTCCGTAGGCATATGCTTACTGGCGAAAAATATCCGTAAGTTGAGAAAATGGACAAAGAACGTACATTGACCCCATTTTTCTCGCTTCGGAAGTATACACCCCGCGCACAACATAGTATACACCCCACATGTTGGGATATACACGGTGTATAAAGATTGAAAATAACAAAGACAGAAAAATTCTTTTCACTCATTTTCTTGCACATTACCTATGTACATTATATACATTTTATAATGAATGTTAATATGTGAATATTTACAAATCTAGTATCTTTAACCTTTTTCAACAATTATAATAACATGTTAAATATACTATTGGTTTTAAGGTAGTGTTATGGATGTCAATACTTGAACAGGCTTTATCATTCTGCTTTTTAAAGGTTAAACTGAATTTTAATAATTTTTCGATTCTTGATGTTCATATGTATAAACCTGAATTGTGATTTTTTGAAGTCTTGCATGTATCCGATATTAAGTTATTGGGGGGGGGGGGGGGTGTTATCGTTACAGAAGTTAAACATTACGGTTGGAAATAATATTTCAAGTAATAGAAATTGACATTTTTGGCATTAAAAAAGATTATCCTTTGTTTAATTCTAAATTGCTTCTATTTTTTAAAAAAATTATTTACTAATATTTTGCAAAAATGATGAGTACACTTTACAATATTGCGCCCATCTCGCTCTCTTCTCTCTCTCTCTCTCTCTTTTTTTTTTTTTTTTTTTTTTTTTTTTTTTGAAAAATGATGTGGACGTTTGTGCGTACAAACGTACGCCTGGCTACGTGCCTGTATATGCATGACTTTTGTTTTATCACTCGAGGCTGAAATCATGAGGACTAGATCATTGAAAAGCGTTTTTTATTTCTTTCCGAGCACCTCGAGGATATTATTTATTGAACAGCCCTCGTAACTGAATTAAAATGACTGTTAAGACTGTTAATTAGAAAACTTTTTATACTTAGATATACATGTATTATAAAACAAAACAAGTCACCAAAAACTGTAACTTTGATCTACCTTTTAAAACTACTTAGATGTAAAATTTTCTTCCAAAAATGATGCACTGACGATTAATTTTCTTCATGCGTTTTTACCTATATCTTTACTTTAAGTTATCCTTTTATGTTTGATTTGTGAGCTAATGTTACAACAATCCGTTGATTTCGTTTTTAAAGCTTAAGAATTAATCTGTAAAAATCTGTGAAACATGTGTTGTGTATATTTCGGGCACTTTTTAACAGTAATACGGATCATGGAAAAAGATTACTTTAATCATTTTTTAGAGATTTTAATTTGAGAAAATGAATTCTGCTATTTTCACAGTAAGAACTCAAAATATATTAATTTACAAGCTTTGAGGTAAAGTTCATTTAAACGTATTCTGTGAAATCATCATTGTTCACGGCGGACCAATGTTCGCAGTCTCCGACTGTCAGGGTGACTTCATTTCCGCTTTTCATTTTCATCACTTTACGTCGCCTGCATGGCGCAGTGGTAAGATCGTCTGCTCTAGAGTGGCGAAGTAAAGAGTCTATCCTTACGTCGAGGGTTCGAATCCGCCTGTGGGACGTGGAGACCAGTCCTTTGGATGATATCGTATAAACCGAGGTCCCGTGTTGCAGTAGATGCTGACACGCAAAAGACTCCTCAATGCTCAATGGCTCTGAGTGCCGAGTATAGGACCAAAAAAAAAATCAATTTGCAGCTCTCCGTATGATTTAAAAAAAAATTCTCGAGAGCGACTTTAAAAAATACAGTTCATCAATCAATCATCATTTTGCACTTCTTACATTCAGCTTTATTCAAACATATACTGAGTTTTCTTCTACAAAATAGTTTTGTTGTCTTGGGCTGAAGATGGGTCATTGCTTAGGATTTCTGCTTAGTGCTTTGCTGGCTAGGGCCAACACTGTCACCCCTTCACTTGTTTCAGTCCTGTAAGTTGCCTTTTGGGGGAATTTTCCAGATCATTCCTTTGGTCCATTCTTTGGGCACATTCTCCTCCTTCCTTATCTAATCAAAATCTGTTTCAGATCCTGGCTGGTCTGATTCAGGCCTACCTGATAATATTTCTGATGTTATTTGATCTGCTCCAAGGGCATTCCAAAGCGTCTTCAATGCAGTCCTTATTTCCTGTGTTGTGGTTGGCTTAATTGAGCTGTCTAGCTCTTCTCCCTCCTCCGATTCATCTTGTAGTGGAAACTCTCCAGTGCAGGTGTGTTAAGGTGTAACAAAATTAACGATTACATTATGACGTATAAAAAGCGAAATGACGTCGATTTTAGAACACTTTTCATAATTTTGGAATATGGATAATATGTAAGTTAACTTCTGAAAATGATTAGAAACTTGCAAATATTAACAAGAGGCCTTATAGGTCACCCGAGTATCCCGTAACAACTTTTCAACTTTTCAACAATTGAATTTGATTAAACCAGAATCCATGAAATTCACAATTTTGATAGAAACACCATTGCTCATCATAATTATACACTTAGCATGCTTACTTTGGTTACTTAATACCCAGAGACAGATCAGAGTAACAAAAGGAAATTGCATTTCCACTTCGTAATCAGTTGTGCACAGGAACCACTGAACCTGGGGCCACATATTTCAAAATTTTGGAAATTTAAAAATAATTTATTTCATCATAAATTGTTGATTATTACCAAAGTGCAAATTTTAAAACATTTATTTATTTTCAGACAATATACCCTCTCCCTCCTTCGAAGTACTTCTAAACCAGGGGCTCGAAAATAAACTATTTTGGAAGAAGCAGCTTTGTTCATCATACATATGTACTTAGATCATTGGCATAATACCCAGGAGCAAAGAAAACTATTTTCAAAGAATTCATATTCATAAATATTAGAGGCCCCGCCCTAACACAAGAAGCCCTGACCCAGGGGCCCTGAAATTCACAAATCTCAATGAGGCATTCCTCCTCATAACTATGTACCTAGTTCATTGGTTTAATACCCAGGCGCAGAAAAAAAAAGATTTTCAGAGAAATAATACATTTTCACTCTAGTCCCGCCCAGGCACTAGAACCCCCTGATCCTGGGACAATTAAATTCAAAATTTCGGAAGTGTAAGCCTTATACAACATAACTATGTACTTGGTTAGTTTATCTAATGTCCATGAGCATAGAGGAAGAATTTCAACGAAATAATGCATTTTCACAATATAATCTATTTAGCCGGCCCACCCTAATACTAGAAACCCTGATCCTGGTGCCAAGAATTTCACAATTTTGGTAAGGACTCGATGCTGAATACAATCATACCAACAGTTTGACTGTCCAGGAGTAAAGAACATTTTTAAAGATTGCACTAATTGTAGTGGTTTTGGCCCCACCCCCAAAGGCCCCCCCCGAGGGGGGGGGGGGGGGGCAGGGACCATAAAATTCACAATTTTTGTTTCCCTTTACCCATAGATACTATATGCCAAACTTGGTTGAAATTGGTTAAACGGTTTCAGAGAAGAAGCTGAAAATGTTCAACTAGCTGTTAACGCACGACGAACGGCGACAGCTGAAAACGGATAGTAGTAGGTCACTCAGGTGACCTAAAAATTAAGTGCTTTTATTTTGTCATACTGTGGACAAATTTGTTGCACATAAACTGGTTCAAGTTTCGGTTTAAGGTTTAAAACTAGTTTTTCAAACTGGTTTAAATTTCACTCCGGATTACCTCGGTAAAACAAATGAACAGTTTATACAATATGGCGTCAAAAAGATGCAGAACAACATACATGTATTAACCAAATTACACAATCAAATAAATTTGTTAAAATCTATTTCTTCATTAAAGAATCCAAGAAATTAGAACATATTCTTTAATTATCTTACATATAGTTAAAGTGCAGTATTTATATTTATTTTTATTGCCTCAAAGATTAATCAAATGAACAATTTCCACATTTTTAACACATGGAAAGATAAACACTCGGGTATTTATAATTACTTTTTAAATTTCAATATTTAAGCTGTCTTTACAGTATTTCTACATTTTACCATACATGTTGAAGTTTGTCCTCGAAAACAACTTATTTAAAATTTATCACATTTTTTTCATTATTATTGAACAAATAACGTTAGTTTTAATATGCAACATTTATCTATTCTCTGAAGCCTTATAAATAAAACATCAAATATCAGAATGTAACATTTTAGTCAAAATAGTTGTTTGTCCTCGAAAACAACTTATTTTTGAAAAGTAAAATTAACACATTTTTTTCATTATTATTGAACAAATACCGTTAGTTTCAATATGCAGCATTTATCTATTCTCTGAAGCCTTATATATAAAACATCAAATATCAGAATGCAACATTTTAGTCAAAATAGCTGTTTGTCCTCGAAAAAAAAATATTTACAACTTTTTTCTTTATTAGAATAGTTACCATCTTTCATCACCGCCATACTGGAATACTTCCCGCTCTTTCGTAAACCGAATAAACCATCATCGGAGGTGGTTTGGTTGGTTTAACGAACTGGTTTCAGTTATAGCAAAAACAAATGAAAAACCGGTTCTGGGTTTAAACTAGTTCAAAACCACTTTGTGGAACAAATGAACAGTTAACAAAACTGGTTCCAAACTAAAACCATTTTTTGAGAAACAAATTCCCCCTCAGATTAAAAATCAAGACTTGGATCAGTAAAAATTGATATCAAGACAAATATAGAGAGCACAAGATCGGAAAGAGTCGAGACTGGATGGAAGGAAAGTTATAAAGAGAAAATACATAAGGGTTCGTTAAAATCAATCAATTATTTTTTTACCGTCTCAGTTTATAACTTTACTATGGCAAGCCAAATTCCTAACATGGAGCTAATCATAGTTTCACAGTTGATAACTTAGGTTTATCGACTGTAAACTATAGTTAACTTTCCGTGAACTACAGTAAACGATGATAATCTATATATTTCACATCTGTAAACTATAGTTTACGCGATTATATAATTGTTTTACAAGCGTTAACTATAGTTTACATTGAAAACAAATTGTTAACTATAGTTTACAGTCGACAAGCCTAGTTTATCAACTGTGAAACTATGTATAGCTCTCTTTTTTTAATTTTGGTTGCCATAGTTAAGCGCAGTTTTATGAGGAGAAATATTTATTCGATTAAAAAAATCAACCCAGAAAAGCACTGTTACAACGCAAAATGTAATAACAACGCGAAATGTAATAAACCTCGATTATTACATTTTGC
>NW_026919896.1:0-16234 GCF_032062105.1 Saccostrea cuccullata
AAATGGAAATTTTAGCGAGGATTTTATTTTGGCATTATTAGCGAGTGTGCTGAGATCGCTAAAATTGAATATCGCTAAAAATCAATGGGATTTAAAAAATAAAGTCCGCGTTTTCGTGAATGTTGCAGAATAACCTCCGAAGACGAGAAATGTTGTTTGAAATATAAAAGCCAAGGCGCTAGCCGAGGCTTTTATATTTCAAACAACATTTTGAGACCGAGGAGGTTATTCTGCAGCATTCACGACAACAAGGACGTTAATTCTATTCTTCCATGTATATATGGTACAAACGCTAAACTAAAGGTAATCGTTTGCTCTATAGAGAAACGAATTAGGTCACCATGTCTCGATTACGCTGTTTCATTTAACACCAAAGGCAAAATATGTTTGCTTACCTGTGTATAAAATGCAGACGATTTGAGCTTTCGTTACATTAAAAATCGCCTTTTTCATATTACAAATATGTTCATAATATGTATTGATAAGTTAAAATGAATATACAATATGATATAATAGTAGCATATTTAACAAAAAAGGCTGTCTTTACAAATAGCATAACAAACGTTTGTTATTTACCGATTTATAATTTTATTAAGGATCTTGAAGACAGAAAGATTATAAAATACATGTACATTATGATATTCCTTCATAATGCTTCGATCGTCACTGTAGCTTAGTCGGTAAGGTGTTTGTTCCGCAATCGGAAGATAATGTGTTTGAATCATGACCGCCACTGACCGAAGTCGATAAAGAATGTAGAAACTGCTGCATTGCCAAGCGTTCATCAGCAATTTGAAGAGAATGCTGCAGGTATTTTGATGAGACTTTGAAAATAAAAGTCCCGGCAACGTCACAATAGACGATGGCAAGATAAAGACCCTCTTGCTCAATGGTCCAGATTGTCGATTAAATGTCCAAATTTGAAACTCGTCACTGTTAGATGTTGACATTTCAATATGGACGAATAACAACATGCATTCAATCAACCATTCGTTCAAACTGTATTAGAAAATTGATATCCTATGGATTACAATCTAGTTTCGGCGTTCTTATTTCTTTCTGAAACGTTTTATTGACGAACTTTCTATGGTGACACACCAATTGTCAACATTCTACATATACCTATCTTTTATGTAGCTCAAATTGGTGATTATGCTATGAATTTATGAATTAATTGAAATTATTTGTAAATTGAATTTTGTCTTTTTTCAAATATAAGGATAAAGTTCATTGTTGTTGTTTTTTATTTATTTAATTTATTTATTTTATTTTATTTTTTTGCCAAGTTTCTTTTTAATCACAAAATGAATAAAAATTAAAGGTTATATTCTGACTGCTTTCTTATAAATCAATATCTGTTATAAGATATAAGATGAACTAAAAAGACTGAGATTAAAGATTTCATCTTTCCAGATCTATCATCATGTACCATTCAAAATCATTATATCTATTGGTTGGATTTTAGGAATAAATGAAACTGCATTCGATTGTTTTAGTCATAATAATCGTAAGCTTAAATCAATTTTCAAGGTTCATTGCTATTGAACCCGATCAATAAAAAACATATACTGTTTATATAGGATTTCGTATTGCAGACATTGTCTTTTCAGGGAGTAATTCATCTAGCATAGTATTTTCATATTTCAAGAATTGGCACTTTAATATTTATAATGAGAAAATATGTCACATATTTTGTGATTTTAATAAGTATGGCATTTATCTGCAGTCTTTCTGGACAAGATATAGAAAAGAACATCCACTATGGTAAGAGAATACTAGATGCCTTAATTGACATCGTTCAGGGAGTCAGTTTTATAGAGTGTACAGAAGAATGTTTCAGTAGAAGAAGATGTTTGTCAGTGAATTACTGGAGAAGTATACTGTTATGTGAGATGAACAGTTTGGACTCATCGTCAGATTCACTATCAGATGAACCAAGGGCATTGTTTGTTGACATATCATTATGGGAACAGGTAAAATTACGTAATTTTACTTTACAACCGCCATGATTGAACTGATATTTCAGCTATGGAATCTCCAGATTAAGATTATGACTTAATTCTGTTACATTTCTTAATGTAAATTCATTCGTTCGTTCTCATTGGGTATTATTTTCCTCAGTACATGTATAAGAATATGTACTAGTAATCTCGTCTTATTCGTGAGAACTGTATTTTACGTAATTAGGAAAATTTCATTTACGAGGATATAAAAGTATTCCTTACGATTATATAGAGGAATAACAGCAATTCCTGATTATTATGTCTCGTTGATAAAGATTCAATAATTATTTCGCGAAAATAAGATATAGAGACATATACGATGATCTACAGTATGGTATTTCCATTTTTTACAAAAAATCCTTCTCAACGAGGTTTGCTTCTCAGCTTTTGAAAAGAAGTATGACTTTAAGTCTTCTTTAATCTGACACTTTTCTTTTCAAATTATATGTAGCACGTAAAATTCATGCGTGTTAGGCCATCCTTCAAAAAACTTCTGCTTTCCCTATCCCGAATTATGGTAAAATTATTGGATCATTAGTTTGGTCGAACAAAATATCCCGTATTTCAACATATTTGTTGACGAATTAAAAAGAATAAAATGAAAAAGAAATATCTTGTCCTGGAATGTAAAAAAAAAATTTTAAGTCGGGTCATTTTAAGACAATCGATCGGGAGAGGACAACTATTTTTTTTAAGATTGTCTTTGTTATATAATATCAAAATTCAACCCACATTAATATCGACAACAGGAGAGGATGATCTATTTGTAGTTGTATGAGAATGTGCACATGGGAAATTGAGGCTTTATTTTTTCATTGCTTCGATGAAATATTTCTTTATTGATAATAAACATAAAAGTTGCAAATGAAACCTTTTAAAAGTTCTCTTTCTACCTTCTCCTAATGGATTTTATTATATTTAGTTGCATAAACTGCTCCCTAAGGTGGGCGGGCATAAGCTAAAGAAGCAAAACATATTGAATTTCCAAATGAAAATTACGTTGCCTAAAATTTTTAAGAGATAGTTAATTTTGTTTTGAATACATTAATAATTACAGCTGCAAATGACACTATCCAAGCCGTTTTAATTTTCTTGCTAGCATTGGAAATTAATGTTTTAAAAGAGAATAGCCTTTAAATGAAATGTACCATGCTTGGTAATGTCATATTTTAATTATTTTTTCTTTGGATTTTTTTTTTTTTTTTTGCAAAAAATTCCATATAATGCTAAATTGCATTGAGATGTGTTTGTTGCCGATTTGGTGCTTTACACCAATAAATCTCGTTCTAGAGTTCTGGTTCCTTTTCAGGATGTTGGCAGTCTCAACGCTTAACACTTCTCCCGATTGACATGTAATGTTTAAGGATATACGCAATGTAGTTTGGACCTTGTTATCTTTTCCCCTGGAGTTGAACATTTCCAATACATAAAGGAATTGTGTGCTCTTTTTAAGTATCTATATCTATGCTATTGTACACTTCTTGTACACTTCTTCTAGAACAATTTTTGAAAAACAAAACATGGAGAATATATTTTTAGTAATTTTTGCAGATTTTTCTTTGAATTGAACAAAAAATTTTCTCAATACCTCTGGTAAATGCATATTGACTTTTTGTCTATGATCATCTAATGACACTTTAATCTAAAATGGTGAATAACTTGAAAAATTATCAGTAGGTAAGGTACATTGCGTATGTCCTTAAATGACATCTCTGATACCAATGAGTTATAACTTGTAATGCTCTCCAGTGGCCTCTCTACTTCTTGACTCTTTGTAAAATCAAGAAGTTTGCTTTTCAAGAAGATGATATCTTTTTTTTATTTTTTAAACATGAAACTATACTGTGTCAAGCTACACATACACATGCGCCAGAATCTTTTACTTGAACATGCTGATTTCTTTGAAATACATATATGTACAATTCATACTGATAACTGCAACGACCAAAACAGTAGCGATTTGTTTATTAATGGAATACATGTATAATAATATTATGTTTTATGTGGCAACTTATGACAAAAAATAAGGACAAACCGGTATATGACACAAATTTAAGGTCAGCATTGATTAAAAACTTAAGAGAATAATTCATTTATCATCCTGAAACAATTGTGGAACAGTTTTTGGTTGTTATCTAGGCACTCGAGAACCGGTACCCCGCATGACAGTGGCTGGAAAAGAAGACTTTCCAAAACATCTAGTGGGAATAAAAATGTACAAAACTTATTTCAAAGTACAAAGCCCGGTATTTTTTCCGTAGAGGAATAAGGTTCACGAGCAGAAGTAAAGATCAGCATTTATGATATTAACAGAAGAGGATTGAACAGTTAGTTTTCTGACCAATTATCGTACATGTACTAACGCTGGCAAACATATATCTGGTCACATTGTTCCAATTGGGCCTGTTAACTCCTTGAATAACGAACATTAAATAAAACTAAAGCTTGTTTTGTATAATAAGTTTTCTGTTTCTTTGTTACTATCATTAGTTTATTAGTCCTTTTCAAAAAAGTTATTAAGGAACAATTGTAGTCCACTTTTATTAAATTAATTGGATAAACATTAACATAATGTCATTCGCTGTGCAACATGTATACATACAAACTTTATGATTCAATAAATGCTTAGTGATA
Source organism: Saccostrea cuccullata (assembly GCF_032062105.1). Lineage (NCBI taxonomy): Eukaryota > Metazoa > Mollusca > Bivalvia > Ostreida > Ostreidae > Saccostrea > Saccostrea cuccullata. Next base: position 4,638 of record NW_026919896.1, read on the forward strand.
TTTCTATTCAAAAATATGTTAGAAAAAAATCATAATAGAATTAAAATTAAGTAAGTGCATTTCAATCTTAGTTTTCAAATATTTTATTTATTTTCTTACATAGATAACGTTATTGAAAGTTTTTGTTTCTTTGATGTTATTGAATAACGCCTTTGACTTAATTATTGTTTCATTGCAACATGTATTCATACACGTATAACTTTAAAACTATAGCAAATTAAATGTTTAAGTCTTGATCATATGTCCTTAATTTGATGTAAATTTGACGTATTTATATAATTCAATTTCGATTTTTTTTTTCATTTAGACCCCTTTTCCCAGGGAGGGGTCCGTTTTAAATCAACTGTCATGAATTTATCTTCATCTTTGGCATAAATAACAGATGTATCATGAATGTCTATATATAAAAAATAGCCTTATTTAATATGAACATTAACACTAATTTAGTAATGTTTAAACATCATAATTATTGACCCTTTTTATTTCATTTTCTAAATATTTAAGATAATTTTAACCATTCTGCTTAAATCCAGGAAAATGTAATTACTTTCAAATGATTCGATTGCTTATTAAACTTTAAACTCCAGAGAGGTTAAATAAAATAAATATGTGAAGTAATTTGAAAGGTATTTACATATGTCACAAATTTGAATGGGATCATTAAATTTACATTGTTAAACGTAATATTTTCAAAAAATATTGTTAATTTCTTGTCACAGCAAAATGTGGCAAGTTACAAAAATCTTATATGCCGTAACTGCAAATGAATCTGAACATTACAATATTTGATTTACGTCATTATGTTATTCGTAGTAGTTTGACATGTAAGGATGCAAACTTATAAAAAAAAATAGCAGGGGTAAGGATTCATCGCTTTTACTTTAAAGTTTGAATGTTTTATTAAAATTTTCAGATCTAGATATTAAGTGCAAAAAGGTTATTTTCTTTGCAATCCTCTAAGCATGTGTGGCAATGGTTCAAAATATGAATACTGCATACATGTACATTTAATTACGAACACCACAGTATTTTTAAAATTATTTTTATATTTTAAAAATCATATGAAATAATTTGTTATACATTAATGTATGAGTTACATGTCCGCTAATCCTTAAAAAAAACTTGAGCAGTACCAACATATAATAATGAATAATAACTCACGACTTTTCTTTCATAAATTACTGAAACGAAAAAAAAAAATGATCATCCGAAACAATTGTCACATTGATTTTTAAAGCTATATTGAATTATGCAAATGTGAGACTTTTTTTTTTAATTTTTAATATTTTCCATACTTTTGTAGCATTCTGTTGGAGGTTGCAGAAATCACAATTGTGCGATCAATATGAAGTGTGTACCTGGTCCTTTTGGTACACATACGTGTGCAATGTCAGGTAAAGGTCCTTGTTTGCCCTGTACCTTATTCGACATGTTTTAAATTAGTTAACTTTGAGCTTGAATACTGTTTCTTATCTCCACATGAATATGTAAATATTGTTAGGCAAAAAGAAAAAATACAACATGTAAAAAACACTTTTGATAAAAGGTTTTAGTGATTTTTTAATAGGAGGTAGAAAGCGTTTGAAAAATATCGCTTTAAGCAAATGTTCACGTTACAGAAATGAAAGTGACTTGATGTATATATTGATTGGCGTTATATATGTAAGACTCCAAACTGCGATGGTCGTGAACGTCAAAGCACAATGGTTTTGACAAAGTTCGATGGAGTGCGTCGAAATCCTATTGTTCTTCTTCAGGGACGCTAATACCCGATGATCAGGTCTGATGGCTTGTTTGAAATGCGAAATGCACTTTAGGTAGATCGCAGGTTTACTGTCTGCCTGGAAACAGGCTAAAATTTTTCAGCTAACTCTTCTCGTTTTAAATTTTTCTTTCTGATTTTTTTTAGATTTGTCTGCATGGTTAAAATGTAATCGTTATTCAAATGCGCTAATGTTGATGAGAACAGGTGACACCTTTTTAATGAAATATATAGTCAAATGCCCCTTTTAAGCATTTAAAACCATGGTAATAACATTAAACCGAAGCTGATGAATTTTATATTACTCGATATAATAAACGTTACGTAAATTTACCACCAATCTATTGAAAAAATAATATGTGTTCTACATGTAGCTCAATTTCTTGCAAAACTTTTAATCTTTACAATTTTCCATCAGGAGTATTATATTTCCATCACGACGTTATATTACTTTGCTGCGACTTCATAACTTTCGTATGCCTGCATGACTAAAAAAATTATTTCATCTACAATTCACTCAAAATAAAGCATGCAATCCATAAATTTGATTTCCCGGTATAATCATTGCCATAGTTTACCCACAATGTGACACAATTATTGTCATGTGTTTTCTATTTCTCTAAATAAACTCAAGGAGTGCGGGAAAATCATAACAAATGTGTATAGAAAAGTAACCTTATCGGATTTGGGAACATTTTCAAAGATATATACATATATGTCTTGCATTATTTAAAGAGACACCGTGACGCACAAAGGGGAAAATTGACAGATGTAGAATTTTTGCATGATCCGTGTAAATTTTGTTAAATTGCTAAAACTATTAAAATTACAGGTTTTAGAACCTTTTTTTGAGAAAAATAAAAGTAAAAATAATTTCAGTATGCTTATAACAAAAATATTGCAAAATACTCTAGTACTTCTACCTCCCTATTGTACGTGCGCAGAAAAGTTGAATAAGATTCCATAGTGACAATTGTCTCAACTTTCCACGAATGAATCTATTCAGAGAAGTATACCAAAATGTCTAATGTAATCTTTCTAAAAAGATGTTAGAATATATTTCTCGCCTTTGCTTGCTACAGTTGAATGTTGTTTAGAGGTAAAAGCTAAAAAATAACAGAGACGTGACCTTGAAATACACGAAGCAACGACACGGTCGATACAACCTTTCTTTTTCTCCGGCACTTATATTGTGCAGTCTTTTCTTGCAATTTAATTGTCACATATAGTTATATACTCATAATTTTCATAACCATCAAACTTTGGAGTCCAATCGCACTTTGGTGTCCAGCAGTTATAAATCTGATTTACATAATACTTGATTAGTCAATAAAAACGAAGACTTGCTTACAATTGACATGCTTAAATGACTAAAGAATTATTATTTTTTTTTAACAAAAACAGAAATGCACTTCAGGTGCAATTGTAGAGTAAGTATCTCCTGTCGACCAGTCTCGACAACAATATTTCCTATAGAACTCTTTTGTGTAGAATTGGTATTACATTTAAGGAAAAACAATATGGAAAGTATTATCCTGTATCCAGTACAATTGTATAAGTAGTGTTGAAGGTTGACATCAATAAATAAAAAAAAAAAACTTTTCTTGTCAAAATATAAAATTAGTTATCTGCATTCGTGAACAGAGATCAGTTGGTATTTTTACTTTACAGATTGTGGACCTCTTCCTAGCTTGACAAATGCAAAGGAAATAAAATCAAAAAGACAATTTCTAACAATTGGAGTTGGTTCCCTTAGGATATTCCAATGCTACCCCTGGACTCATGAGAAAAAATATAGACAAAAAGTTATATGTCAATCAGACGGAAATTGGACACATAATCAAAACACCCTTTGCAGTATGTACAATTATTATAAGTTAAAACGTGTATTTAACAACTTGATATCAAGTTAAAATCATAGTTTCTTTTTTCTAGATTTCTTGAAACCAATTCTTAAAGCGGACATATCACAAATACGAAATTCATTATTATTCAACACGACAGATATCTGAATTTTTGGTCTTCTATTTTATTTGCTCCTGCAAATTTTTTATTTATAGTCTCGATATATAATTTGATATATCAACAATCCTGTTTCAGACGTTGTCACCTGTGCTACGGAAGTGACGTCGGTAGAGACTCTGGATATTGATAATAAAGAAGTTGACGTACCATATGTTTACTCTAAGGGACACAAATGGTCGGTAAGTCAGTTAACTCCTAAGATGTTCTTTTTGAATGAGTTGTATTATAAAAGGTCATTGAGCTTTTAAGATTTCAAATTCTGATACCACAAATAAGAAAAATGACAAGAAGAAGGTATAGTTTTAGCTTTATCATGTTCTAAAAATTAAATGTTTTTAAAAAGTTTTGAAACTGGCTTAAATATAAGTAGATTTTATGACTGTGATAAATCGGAAAAGAATATAACATAAGAGAGTTACAGTCTTGAAATATGGCGTCGTTAATTTGATGCATTTCTCTATTTTAAATTTAAAAAGGCCCTAAATGGCCCATTTCAAGGATAATTCTCCTTCAGAAAATAGTGTCCATAGCCGTCGATTACTTTAATGTTTGGATATGTTGTGCACAATTCAATAAAAAAAAAATCAAATATCATAAAATCGCTGTGGGCGATGCCTGGAGACAATATTATATGAAAGAAAATACGGGAAAATACATGTTATGACGTCACAATTAGGATTTATAAATACATGTGAGAAAAATAATTTGCATGATTTTTTTCTGGATGGAAGTTCAATTCTTCAGAAAGCATGATTTTTCATTTTTTACTTCAGTTTCATTTTTTAAGAAAATCACAAGGCAAGATTTGTTTTGTCTTTTCCTTTTTATCAATTTGAATTTTTTATCTTATGAATATTTTTCAACAAATAAAAAATTCCATCACACTGTTGCATCTGGGACTAATCAAAGTATGAAAGTACTGAAAAGCGGTTAGCATGCTTTCATCGAATATGTACAATGTACAATAACAAAAAAATGCATTGAATGATGATATTAAAGTAAGCATGCATATCTTTGTCCAATGTCATCAGCGAAGAAGCAGACACTGAATTTTGTTGTACTTAACTAAATGGTAAAACCAATAACACCCCAGACTGATGTAACAAATGTATGTTTCAAAATATCTACCTGAGATTTTAGTTTGAAAGACAGGAAGTTCAATTTCAAAAATTTCTCCCTAATTGTCTCTATTGGTGGCATCCAAAAGTGCTCAGAACGGAAAAAAATTATGTTGATGTTGCAAATTTAATTGTCTTTCATGCTCTATTGATTCTGAAATTAGGTAACTGTAAAGGCTTCTATAGCAAACAAGGGGGGGGGTATTTTTATTCTTAACCTATTTAACGTTGGAGTTGAATTCTTTAGATTTATTGATTTGGATACTGTACATAGATCTTTAGCTGGCTAGTCTAAGAAAAATGGATGGACGAGCAGAGAATTAATTAATTTCAGAGAGTTCAGTTTCATAGGCTCACTGCGGGTCAGCAGGTGTGACCTGTCATTGGGGATGCTTACTTCTCCTAGGCACAGGAACTTTGAAGGATCCGTTTTTCTTTTTAGACCGATCACTGTTCATTCTATATTTTGATACAGATACTGAGTACATCTGTTTATAAATATTATGAACTATTTCTCTTACAGGAAGAAAGACCAGTAAACAAGATAATAAAGTTTTAAGAAATGTATATTATTGACTTTTCATTCAATTTAAATGTTCGAATAAGTAAATGGTATATGACAATTATTTAAAAAAGAGTCTTGCACGATATGTATAAACGAACATATACTGAGTATTTAGCAAATATTTTTCATTCAATATTGTAAAAAGGAAAACTTTTGAAAAGGAAAGTTGTTGTTTAATCCATCAATACTAGTATTTTAAAAATTCAAAGGTTCACTAAAATTCAGTATATAACAAACAATTTAATTGTCCATTGCAAGAATTACCTAGGTATCATTGTCACTTTCTTCAATATGTCGCATAAGCAGTACATTGGTTTTTTTTTGTTTGTTTGTTTTTTTTAACTAAAGACAAGTATGCGAATTTCTATCAATATGCCTGTAAGCATCTGTATTTTTATTTTTATTTCTTCTCAAAGGCTAAAAATGATAATTAACAAATTGGACAAATTCAAATTTAAAAAGTACTTTAAACAACTTATACCTTGCAAAGGAATGTAGCAAACTTTCAAAAATAATCATTTATTAGATATAATTTTCAATTTGTGCTAATTGTAAAGATTTTCCATGCCTCTTTTTCTGTGCATAATTTATATCGGCTGATTTTTAGAAGAGGATAGAATGCCGATTAATTTTTTTTCCAATTTTTTAAAATCAATTTTAGTATTTTCAGGGTCCCTTTAATTTTTTTTAAAATAAAAATGTGATCGTTTATAATCGTTTGTAATAATTAGACTGAGTACAGAATTTATCCCTGGAAACAAAGCTTTTATCATCTTTTAAATAATTTCAATTGCGAAAGAAAAAGGAGAAGAAAACAAACGTTTCATTATGGAAGTAATGCATAACTGTACAACTTACAGATGTATTCAGTATATTTATATAAAGGGTTTCTTCGTTTTATAGTATTACTTAAGTTAATTAAAGGGATGTCTTAATATTTTGGCAAGGAAAATGAAACTCGATCGAGAGATTCTCCGATTTTTTGCAGTCTGTAAAACCTTCAACCCCTTTAGCCAGTAATTAACCCGTCCTCCCTGTGCCCAGAATCATAATTCGGTCAAATATTTATTGTTCATGAGGTGTGCCTTATAATTAACACAGACACCTGAATTTTTATCAGTAAGTCTCTAAATTAGCCAAATATCAAAACATTCTACCCCCTCTATATATAAATATACAAGGTGTGCAACGCCATTTTGACCCCCTGTTCGATTCAGGCTTCAATTTAACACATAAATCGGATATGCCTTCTGGTTTTCGTGTAGCATTGGGTTCAAATATGATATTTCTCGCTCAACATTTCTTCCTAAAGTTTAAATCTTACATGTTGATAATGTTATCAGCTAAAATTCATGCTAACTTCGAATTTCGTCACAGGGCCCGATCGCCATCAGCTGACGTCACGGAAATTTAATCTCGACACCAAATGCTCCTATACATAAACTTTTTTTGACAAACAAAATCAGAAAAAAAAATTAAAAACCGAACGAATATGTTGTTTTGATAGTCTTGATTTTATTTAACATATGTTATATGTGTTAGAAACAGATCATAGGTAGAGGCTTTATTGAAGTTTACGTTGTCGATAGGTAGCGCCTTATGGAAGTGTCGATAAAAATTGCGTAATATCGTTGGACACATGCCATAAAGCGGTTAGTGAAGCTAACCGCTTAAAAATGAGTCTTAACATTCAAAGTAATAATTCATTTAATGTCAATTAATTAAACACTATATCTGCCCTTTTACTTTTATTAGGTGATACAAAGAAGGTGTTTTGATAACACAGACTTTTATAGAAGTTGGTACGACTACAAGGCTGGTTTTGGTGACTTCAAAGAGAAATCTGATTTTTGGATTGGTATGCATAAATAGAGATATGATGTGAAAGATTTTTTAATTTAAATTTCTCCTATTTTACCTTTGATGCGAAGAATTACATAAAACAACATACGGAATCATTTTATATCATTTCATAAATATATCAGTTTAATTACTTTTTAAAATATATTAAATGGAAAAAAAAATTGTACAATTCTGCAACAGGAAATGACGCAATACACATGTTGACGAAGAATGGTTACAATTATTTGAGATTTGAGATGCTGAAGACAGACAACGAGCCATTAGAAGCAGAATACAGTCATTTCTTTGTCGATGATGAAAGCATAGGATACAACTTGACAATTAGTGGATTCAGTGGGTTATATGGTGAGAATAATTACTAAATATATATATATATATATATATATATATATATATATATATATATATATATATATATATATATATTTGCACATCCAAATATATAATTAATGCTTGTATATTTATCAAAAACCAGGAAATGGTAAAATTGCGTAGCATTAATCATTACACATGATTTGTTATTAATCATTTTCAAATAAATAAAAAAGATGGACTACAGATTAAATTGCAAGTCACATAAGGTGCCTAAAGGGGTGAAAACATCCCCTGATAACCAGTTACACGCGCCGAAATCTCTATGTTTTGATTAGTTTTATGTGTAACGGGCGGATGCCCAATAGTCCCAGAATCAATTGTCAGGAATTAATTTCAGTTTTAACCGTTTATTAATTAGAACAATAAAACATCCATAACAATGCTTACAGGTCAAATATAAACCACTCTCTCCTCTAAACACGTTCACTTTCTTCAGTGTGAAAATCATCACCCCCAAATATATTTCAATAGTCGTAAGTCACAACACCATCGGGCTAACCCGGGCCGGGGCCGTAATGTGACGTCATACTTACTATAAAAAATCAATAGAACAATAATTATTACGCTAACAATATAGCAATAGGTATATTTTATACATAATAAACATAGATTGATGCTAATTTTATAACAGTTAATGTACACAAGTAATACTCAATTACTGGAATTATTTATTTAATCATATTCAATAAAGATATCAACCGTCACATGTGACACGTCCTGAAAACGCTTCAGTGTAAGGGAATTATACATTTTTTTTTTTACAATTGACTCTTTCTTTGTTGAATATGTTTACTAATTAACCTGAAAAAATATGCCCCATTCTCGGTACTGCTTAGGTGTGAAGTACGAATTCTGTTTACTGTCAATTTTTGTACCATGCGTATCTCATTACATAATAATCAAATAAGGTTTTATGATGGTTTCTGCTGTATGTTTTCTTTCATTTACATTATGTATTTAAGTGTATTTGGTATTGTCAATTTTACAAGGTGTTTTCATATTAAGATTTGTCGCCCGCGTGGCGCAGTGGTTAGAGCGTCTGCTTTAGAGTCGCGAAGTAAGGGGTCAATCCTTACGTCGCGAGTTCGAATCCCACTGTGGGACGTGGAAACCGGTCCTTCGGATGAGACCGTATAAACCGAGGCCCCGTGTCGCATTAGGTGCTGGCACGAAAAGGATTCCTCACTGCTCAAAGGCCCTGAGTGCCGAGCATAGGACAAAATTTGTAGCCCTCCACCGGCAAGTGGTGGCGTCTCCATATAAGTGAAAAATTCTCGAGAGGGACGTTAAACAACATACAATCAATCAATCATGTTGTGATTGCTTTGTCATTTCATTATTAATAAATGCTCATTCAGATCCAAACTTGCTTTTTCATCATTTGCCATGTCAAGTTTCCATAAATATTAATATTGAATGAAACGAAGCGGATTTTTACTGGTAAAAAATAAAGCACAAATTTAAAAAAAGAAGAGCCTATAATTGTTTTTATAGTCATTTGTGAGGAATCCAACACATTTTTTGAAAATTATTCGGTATGAAAAATATTTTTTTTTGTGAAAAGGTCACTTGAGGACCTGAAATATTGAGGTTTTAAATATTTAAGGTTTCGATAAATGTTACAGGGAAATAGGACTTTTAGAAAAAAAGAGAGATGATTGTTTAATTTATAATTTTGTTTCTTTTTGAAATTCTAGTCAGTATAATAAGTTCAGTAGATGTAGGAAGGGAGGGGATTGGGGTTGGCTAATAGTTTACTAGAAGTGAACTTATTTATTGAAAGTTTTCAACGTCATTTCAGTAATGTAAATACATATTCATGTATGGATATAACATTGGCATCGAAACCCAGCGAAGGGCAAGAGGAGGGGTGCTGAGCCTTCGTTTTTCTAAAGATATACATCATAAATGCATTGAAAATGCGGCTTGTCCCCTTTTGGGTTTATTTATTCCTCTGTATTTGCCTTGAAATATAAAGAGCTGGGCCGAGAGACTCTTTACCTGTCAAATCCACTCCATGGGAGTAAATCAATGCAAATCGTAATTTTTTGAAAGATAAGTAACAAATCAATGCAATTTATTACTAAAAAATTCAGAATTTTCGTTTTAAACATTTTTTTTCAAAGTGCGTTCAGTGTTTTAAAGAGAAAATTGTAAACTCTTTACGCACTTTGAAAAACAAATTGAGTTTATTCCAGTTTTAACGCCCTTTGAGTGTTGATTTTATCCCAATTTTAACGCACTGTGAATTTTGTTTTCAATGTGTGTAAATTTTTAAAATGCATTGCCACACTGCATGACGTTACGTTTTTTAAATGAACGAACAAGCAACTTATAACTACCTTGTTGCATGTACCCCTCCTTTGCCTTTAAAACGTTTCAAATTTGCAGTAGACTTGGTTAACATTTTTTTCTGCTCATATAAACAGCTTCAGTCAATAGTTGGAACCATTGTTTTCAATGAGTTTTTTTATATAAAGTGATGGTGAAGTCTCAATACTGCTGCTGCTAGCACACTGGACCTCCATTGAATACTGTGGAGTCATCATTTTTCGTTGGGAACTAATGTTCGTGGCTTTCGTGGGAAATCCTCAACCACAAATTTACATCCCCCACGAACGTATACACAACTACATGTATTTGTTTTATTATTCATCAAAACTTTTCGGCTTACCACAGACATTGACCCTTACCAATTAAGTTTCCACAGCATGGCTTCATATTCAGTGAATATATTCTGTTATGAACCGTTAGCTTTTATTCCAATTATAAAATGGTTATTTTAAGATCATACCTGTTATAATAAATTTGCAAACAAAGTCTTTAAGACGAGATCATAAAATTTACTAAATTCAAATATTAAAAGACTCCTTTTAATTTAAATTTTCTCTGAATCAGTCAATCCGTCAAAAGCCTTCCGAAGTTTAAAAATATATCATATTTGGAGCCTGCTCTTGATTACCGAATAATTTGGGAGATATGTAAACAACATACGACAGTGGTTGGGGAATCTTTACTCCTTAAAAGGTTGACTATGGATAAGCTCTTTTTATCTCTTTTATTTACAACTTAATTAGTTGTTAGTGCAGTGGCTAGAGCTTCTGCTCTCATGTCGCGAATTAAGGAGTTGACCAACTGCGTGACATGGAGATCGGTCTTTTGGAAGAGACCGAATAAACCGAAGTCCCGAATGTCAGTAGGTGCTGGCACGAAATACACTGTATATAACTCCCTGCTAAATTGCCCGAGTGTCGAGTAAATGACATAATTTGCAGCTCTCCACGGGCAAGTGGTACATGTAACATCTCCATGGGAATGAAAATTCTCGAAAGGGACATTAAACAATATACAGTAAATCGATTAAAATTCCAATGGAACATCTACAAAGAAACTAAAAGTTTTCCTCCTCTCAAGCCCCAAAAAATATTTTGTAAGACCGAGCATTTTGATACATCTTTTACATGATTAAGCCGGTCACGGTAGCATAGTGGTAGAGGGTTAGCTTCGTGATCAAAAGGCTCGGATTGGATTCTTGTTTGCGACGCTGCGTCAAACCTTAAAAGTAAACATAGGTAGTGACTGTTCCTTTGCCGAGCCCTTCATCAGGTACTAGAACTAAAGTCTCGGGTCTTTCGGATACGACCATAAAGATTTACGTCCCATGTCACGTTGAACGCTGGAACGATAAAGAACCCTCCCTGCTCAGTGGCCCTCACTGTGGAGTATAGGTCTAAATTTGAAGTTCCTCACCGGCATACATGTACGATGGCGTCTCTGTAGGAGTAAGAGTGAAAACATCTCGAATGGGACGTTAAACAATATTCAATGAATCAACATGTTTAAGAAAGATTTTTATTAAATATACCTTACTTTGCTTTAATGCTGTGTA
>NW_026919897.1:0-16589 GCF_032062105.1 Saccostrea cuccullata
TTTAATTCTTCCGCGTTACAAGTCTGAGTTTCCATAATAGACACATTGCACTGGGACAAATATGGGTAAAATTAAGCAAAATGGCTATTCTCTGGTCAGCCTTTCCACTTACGAAAAAAAAATTTGGAAACTCTGAAAGTGATGGATTGCTTTCACAAGAAACCTTTACCTTAAGATCCGCGTGTCCAGGGACCAACCTAGACCCATGAAGGAAACTTCACTTCTCCCTCAAAGAAATTTTAAGGAGAAGTTTTGAAATTTAGGGAGACCTAGCTCTTGGCGCCTATTCGTGGCACACTTTATTCGTTATAAGGAGAGGACGTTCTAAGTATTAAGTACTTGTGTCCAATCCTTTTGTTGTAACATCTTAACAATAAAAGATGTTCAAACCAATCGTTATAAAACTATTTCATTGTTTAAAACTTGCATACATTTCAATAATTTTTCTGTATAAACATTGTATTTAAAATGATTAAAAAAGAGAAAAAGAATCTTAAAAGATATTTCCCCCAATTACAAGGTATATAAATATTTAGAAAAAATAATAAAACAGCATTGACATTAAATAAAATTCACCACTACTACTATTAAACTGTAAAAGTTTCTTACTGTAAGATTAATGTTGTCTATCAAAAAGTTTTTTTTTCATTTCTTATATACATTGTAGTATAGATTTCCAGGCTTTTGGCATAGTCATAATTTTGTTAAAATCTCTTCAAACTTGTTTTCAATATAAAATTCTTTTTCTAATAAAAGTTTTGATGCAAACCTGCATGCCGATTGAACAGCTACTTATGTTTATCAAATCTGTCTTCTGATGTGTAACCTCTTAGAAAGCTAATAACTTCACAATTTATCCGTAAAAATATGTCTGTATTCACAGCATGAATTATAATTATTTGACAATAATAAAGATCTAAAATCTTCACCAACATCTTTGGCATGACATCGATAGCTGTCCAGCTGTTCTGCATCTTGTTGTGTATAACTTGTAACGATGGACTTTTTCATACCCGGAAGTGTAAAATCTAGAGGAGTTCCGACGGAGTATTCGACCGATGCATTAGCTGGTCATTGGCAATGTAGTTTGATAATCTGTATTTGTGGAGTTCATTGAATTTTAGTGAGAATTTCAGTTAATGATTAAAATGTGTTGTAAACTTTGGTTTGGTCGAGAAAATTTCGAGTCTGACACATTATTTTTATTTTCGTAAATAAGGAAAAATAGGGTCGGCGGAATCGTAAACCAAGAGAAAAAAAAACTTTGGCCTTAACATGCGGGAAAAAAGCTTATGTATTAAAAATACGCAAAAAGTGCCAGGACCCGCTCTTTAATTTATTAGACTCTCAGCAGAAAATTCATGAAAGAGAAAATAAAGATTAATGCTTAAACAACCAGAAGTCTCTGTCGAGACTGAAGCTCTACTGGTTTGAACTTATAGCAAAGGAAGAGAAGAGTACTTAAGCAGCTGGGATTTGAAACTTTACAACAGCAATATATAGAATAATGATCGTTGATAAAGTCTCTTTATGTTCTTAGTGTAGTCTACTTGTGTGCCAAGTTATATTGAAATCAGACCAAAACTGTAGGAGGAGTAGCATTTTGAAACAATTTTACAGACATTTCAATTTTTAGTAACCACAGCAACACAGTTCATCAAAATTAAAATTTGATACACAGAATTATGTATCTTAGTGTATTCTACTTGTGTGCCAAGTTATATTGAAATCAGACCAAAACTGTAGGAGGAGAAGCATTTTGAAAAATTTTTACAGATATTTCTATTTTTAGTAACCACGGCAACACCGTTCATCTAAATCAAAAACCGATAAACAGATTTATGTATCTTAGTGTATTCTACTTGTGTGCCAAATTATACTGAAATCAGACCAAAACTGTAGGAGGAGTAGCATTTTGAATTTCACAGAAATTTCTATTTTTAGTAACCACGGCAACACCGTTCATTGAAATCAAAAACCGATACACAGAATTATGTATCTTAGTGTAGTCTACTTGTGTGCCAAGTTATACTGAAATCAGACCAAAACTGTAGGAGGAGTAGCATTTTGAAAGAATTTCACAGAAATTTCTATTTTTAATAACCACGGCAACACCGTTCATCAAAATCAAAAACCGATAAAAAGAATTATGTATCTTAGTGTATTCTACTTGTGTGCCAAGTTATACTGAAATCAGACCAAAACTGTAGGAGGAGTAGCATTTTGAAAGAATTTCACAGAAATTTCTATTTTTAATAACCACGGCAACACCGTTCATCGAAATCAAAAACCGATACACAGAATTATGTATCTTAGTGTAGTCTACTTGTGTGCCAAGTTATATTGAAATTAGACCAAAACTGTAGGAGGAGTAGCATTTTGAAAAATTGTTTACAGACAGACGGACAGACAGACAGACAGACGGACAGACGGACGGACGCCGGACGCATTACTATCGCATAAGCTCTTCTGGTCTCTGACCAGTAGAGCTAAAAATTTGAGATCAGAAAAAATATGCCTTATGCGGCTTTAAAATAAGAAAGAAAATCGACAGTAAACTTACCTACCCCGAAATGCACATGGGATTCACATGTTGACAAACAGCCTACACACCATCCAGGAAGTTGCATCATGCGCACCTCAAAAAAGAGTTCCTTTTAATTCAGTGGGATAATTCTGCTAAAAAAATGATATTCCTAGTACATGAGTCCAATTTTAATACTGTAGGCCTAAAACGAATTGCCAAAAATGAAAAAAGAAAAAAAATTGTCTCTATATATATGGAACTTCAATTGACTAAGTTCATTTTGATTGGCTATTTCCTTGCGTAAGACCTTTAAAACATCTGATTGGTACATCGTGTGCTTGGAAGGTGTGTCTAAGCTGTCTCTGAAGGATGTCAAAGATACAGACTTCCCCTTATCGTCCTCTAGATATTAAAAGCTGGTGATGTGGTGCTTATTCAATGGCTGGACAGCCGTGTTCATGACAGATGAATGCTGTTGTTAGAGAAAGCAGATATTTCATTCATGACAAAAATCGGCTATACATTTTACTTTTTCTTTTAACAATCATAGTGAAATAACCAGAAGTCTCTGTTGAGACTGTAGCTCTACTGGTTATCTACTTATAATAAAGGAAGAAAAAAGAGAAACTTTAAAAAGCAACCAATAGAATAATGATCCAAGATCAAGTCTCTTTTTGTGGCAAGACTGCAATAAGACTACAACTGTAGGAATAGCTTTTAATAAAACTTAACAGAATTTTCAATTTTATTTACTATGGCAACATCAATCATCAAAAACACAAAACTGATAATTATGTATCTAAGTGTAGTCTACATGCATGCCAAATTACATTATAATCAGACTAGAACTGTATTTGGAATAGCATTTTGAAAGTATTTCACAGAAATTTCTACTCTTTATTAGTAACCATGGCAATACCATTCAGGGAAAACAAAAACCGATACAAAGAATTATGTAACTGT
This sequence comes from Saccostrea cuccullata, assembly GCF_032062105.1. Classification (NCBI taxonomy): domain Eukaryota; kingdom Metazoa; phylum Mollusca; class Bivalvia; order Ostreida; family Ostreidae; genus Saccostrea; species Saccostrea cuccullata. The sequence continues at coordinate 3,491 of NW_026919897.1, forward strand.
TATATTGTACTTTACTTGTGTGCCAAGTTATACTGAAATCAGACCAAAACTGTAGGAGGAGTAGCATTTTGAATGTATTTCATAGAAATTTCTATTTTAAGTTACCAGAGCAAGACCGTTCATTGAAATTTAAAACGGATATAAAGAATTACCAGGTGTGTATCAAAGTGCACTCTACTTGTGTGCCAAGTTATATTGAAATTAAACCAAAACTGTAGAAGGAGTGGCGCTTTGAAAGCATTTCCCAGTAATATCTACTTTAAGTAACCATGGCAACACCGTTCATCGAAATCACTACTGATATACAGAATTATGTATCGTAGTGCAGTCTACTTACCGGTATATGACAAGTTATATTGAAATCAGATCAAAACTGTAGAGGGAATAGGGTTTGGAAAGTTTTCCTTAGAAATTTATATTTTTAGCAACCACTGCAACACCCTTCAACAAAATCAAAAACCGATATACAGAATTATGTATTTTAGTGTAGTCTACTTATATGTCAAGTTATATTGAAATCAGACCAAAACTGCAGGAGGAGTAGCATTTTTTAAAATTGTTTACAGATGGACAGACAGAGGGACGGATGATGGATGTATTACTATTGCATAAGCTCTTCTGGTCTTCGACCAGTAGAGCTAAAAAGCATAAACAAAGAAAACATATTTCTTGATCAAAATATCAAACACTGCATCACAAAGGACAGTCCTTCTAATTGTTTTTAATTTTTGCCCTTGACCCTTTATTGTACTCACAATGTACACAAGCACTCCTAGGGGGCAGCAGTGTGTGACATAAACAGACATTTCTGCTCTCTGATGAGTGGCCTGCTGTAGCTATGAGACTGGAGGTTCCAATATAAAGCTTAAGTCACTGGTCATCTTTTTGTGGCAACGTAAACTCTGCAAATAATATAGATGAAACAAAATACTTGCTTTTAATAAAACTTGACTTTCAGACTTCAGAGTCTCTTCAGAATTCAGATACAGTTTTAACAGATCTGAAAGTAAAACACACTTATAAAGAAGTCACAGGGACTGATTCACTGATAATTTTACTTTCTTTGATTCTTTATACTGTATGTCTGTAAACCTATTACATTTGGCAGTGTCTTCTTTTAAGCGCTTTTGACGGAAAGATACTTCCGCTAATTCATGCAAGTACATCGCTAAATATCTGTCTTAAACAATGATACATGAATAACAGTCCAGTCCAATACGAAAATTCGTAAGATGACGGAAAAACGTAAGATTACGAAAAAGCATAATATTACGAGTTATCATAATATAAAACTTATATTACAATTTTTCGTAATGTAGTTAAATTACGAATACACGTAATATAGCAGATTGTAAGACACTAAATTACGAGTTTTCGTAATCCAAGACAAATTCAAGCATTGCAAGAAATTGAGTGGTGGGTAGCAAAGTATGACGTCAGTAATATATCAGATTCCACGGCTACTGATAGCAGTAGCAATAGCGGTCAGTTTGGTCAGTTACGCCTTTTAGAATGCATGGAAATTCAAGAAGAAAGTACCGCCAGCGATGGATGAGTGGACAATTTCTTTTATTATTCTTTTATAGGAATTTTCCCAAGGATAAGACCAATTTTCCAGTAAATTTCAATATTCGCTTAAGCATGTTGCATTGGTCTATATCACCCGAACTCCCTACTTTTCTTGCGAAGTCTGCCCTAAAAATCACACCCTCGTCTCATAATTCAACTGTTCGTGCAATTCTTATTGAAATACACAGAATTCAAATCTCAGTAAGAGTGGTACAAGTTATCGCCCATGACATCTCATATTAAACGTCATACTTTGCTACCCGCTACTCAATTTCTTGCAATGCTTGAATTTGTCTTGGATTACGAAAACTCTTAATAAAATCTATTACATCTGCTATATTATGCGTATTGCTAATTTAACTACATTACGAAAATTGTAATATAAGTTTTATATTACGATAACTTGTAATATTACACTTTCTCGTAATCTTGCGTTTTTTCGTCATATTACGATTTTTCGTATTGGACTGGACTGAATAAGAACATCAATAAATGCGCTCGATCAAATCTACGCTAACTTGTTTCAAAATCATTTTCCACTAAATATTATACATTTACAGTACCTCTTATCATTGTTCAATATTAAATTGTTAAAAATATTTTAAAGTAAATCACTTCTGTTTAAGGGTCAACTCATAATAAGCATATTCCTTATAAGCGTGTTTCACTGTATATTGACATATAAGGGGACTGTAAATCACTTCTGTTTAAGGGTCAACTCATAATAAGCATATTCGCTATAAGCGTGTTTCACTGTATATTGACATATAAGGGGACTGTAAATCACTTCTGTTTAAGGGTCAACTCATAATACTGTGGTTTCATCAATATTCGTTGAACACCAATTTTCGTGGATTTCGTTGTTGAGCAGATCCACGAATTCAAATGTTCATCAAATGAAAGAAAAAGTGAGCTAGCTCACATACCCCACGCTCCCCCATAACTTGACAGTGAAAAACATAATGAAAGGCACAGTGCACTTTAAATACATAGTATAGATCAAAAAGGGCAATAATTGCAAAAAATCTTCACATCAAAATGTCTTGCATATGAGGACATTTAAATGTGGAATGAAGTTTCTAGATAAATTATGGAATCAAAATTTCTTGACAATATACAAATCCACACATTAATTTGAAGTGGGGGGGGGGGTGAGAAATTTTCTTGAATAATAGGCAAAACTCTTTGGGATAAAATAATGGAATATGTCCTAAATATCAGCATAGGTTGACGAAACTATGTACAACAGTTTAAGAGGAGTGGTGCTAACAAACTGTTCATCTCTATATTCAAAATATGGCAAAAAAGTCTAAGTTGAAAAGTGTGGAAATTCCCGGAAAAATAAAGGAATCAAAATTTCCTGGTAATATGCACATCTACATATTGTGTCCTAAATATCTGCAAAGTTTAACGAAATTCTGTGCAGCGGTTTATGAGGAGTTGCGCTGACAAACTGTTCATCTCTATATTCAACGTATGGCGAAATACCTAAGTTAAAAGTGCGGAAATTCCCGGAAAAAATAATGGAATCGGAATTTCCTGGTAATATGCACATCTACACATTGTGTCCTATATATCTGCAAAGTTTAACGAAATTCTGTGCAGCGGTTTATGAGGAGTTGCGCTGACAAACTGTTCATCTCTATATTCAAGGTATGGCCAAATGCCTAAGTTAAAAGTGCGGAAATTCCCAAAAAAATAATGGAATCGGAATTTCCTGGTAATATGCACATCTACACATTGTGTCCTAAATATCTGCAAAGTTTGACGAAATTCTGCGCAGCGGTTTATGAGGAGTTGCGCTGACAAACTGTTCATCTCTATATTCAAGGTATGGCCAAATGCCTAAGTTAAAAGTGCGGAAATTCCCAAAAAAATAAAGGAATCGGAATTTCCTGGTAATATGCACATCTACACATTGTGTCCTAAATACCTGCAAAGTTTGACGAAATTCTGTGCAGCGGTTTATGAGGAGTTGTGCTGACAAACTGTTCATCTCTATATTCAAGGTATGGCCAAATGCCTAAGTTAAAAGTGCGGAAATTCCCAAAAAAATAAAGGAATCGGAATTTCCTGGTAATATGCACATCTACACATTGTGTCCTAAATACCTGCAAAGTTTGACGAAATTCTGTGCAGCGGTTTATGAGGAGTTGCGCTGACAAACTGTTCATCTCTATATTCAAGGTATGGCCAAATGCCTAAGTTAAAAGTGCGGAATTTCCCGGAAAAAATAATGGAATCGGAATTTTCTGGTAATATGCACATGTACATATTGTGTTCTAAATATTTGCAAAGTTTGACGAAATTCTGTGCAGCGGTTTATGAGGAGTTGTGCTGACAAACTGTTCATCTCTATATTCAAGGTATGGCCAAATGCCTAAGTTAAAAAGTGCGGAAATTCCCGGAAAAAATAATGGAATCGGAATTTCCTGGTAATATGCACATCTACACATTGTGTCCTAAATACCTGCAAAGTTTGACGAAATTCTGTGCAGCGGTTTATGAGGAGTTGCGCTGACAAAAAAAGAGGACTGACTGACGGACTGACTGACTGACTGACTGACGGACCAGTCAAAAACATTATACTTCCCGCAACTAGTTGCGTGGGGTATAATTACGAAATATAACATACATTTGTATAGGCAATGCTTTTGTCCATGAAATTACGTATCCTCGAAAATGTCTGTTTTACAAAATCCACGAAAATTGATGCCAACGAAAATTGATGAAACCACAGTAAGCATATTGGCTATAAGCGTGTTTCACTGTATATTGACATATAAGGGGACTGTAAATCAATTCTGTTTAAGGGTCAACTCATAATAAGCATATTCCCTATAAGCGTGTTTCACTGTATATTGACATTCATACATTGTAGTGTACATACCAGGATGGGTTTGGTGAAGTTGAAGACAGACTTGCCATTGACAAACATGGCTCCCTCAGTGCAGGGATCGACACTAACTTTGAAACCATAGTTGTCAGCAGGGCTAGTCATTTCTAATTTCTACTAGTCCTGTTCATGTATTAGTTGTCCAGCAGCCGTAGGCTGGTGGCTGAGTCACGAAGTGACGAGGGGGTAAGTGCGGGAGGGGGTTTCCCCCTCCTACAGGTGGGGGTAAGGGGGGCCTCCCCCCGGGAAATTTTGATATAGAGATGGGAAATCCTGCATTCTGCCTGTATTTTGGGTAAAAATTATTTGTCATTCTATGATTGTACCTACATGTATAAGACATTTTTTCTATTCAAAAAATTCCATATTTATAATCATTAAGGGTATTTCGAATCACCTTTAAAGTTTACATTTTGACTTACAAATATGATAATTATGATGATTATAAACATATTTGAAAATAAATTTAACAATTATCAGGTATATTGTGTGTAAATCATAATTATTATTATCTTAGTGAGTAATTGGTAAAATTTACTGTAGCCCTGCAGGGCAAGTTAAAAGACATGTTTGGTAGTCCGACCTCAAAATTCAGTTGTCCCGGGCCAGCGGGCTAGCGTTAGTGTCGAACCCTGCAGTGTCACTCACACAGCACTAAAAAAGGAATTAATTAATTTATACAGTAAAACTCGGTTATAATGAAGTCACTGGGACCTATGAAAGAACTTCGCTATATCCATAATTCGTTATATCCGAAAAAGAAGTTCATTAAATTTATATAGCTGGGGATCCAAGATAACCGCTATATCTGTGAATTCACAAATTTCCGTGTTCGTACTAACCGAGTTTTACTGTAGTTTAAAGAGATAAAAACTTACTTCCCTTTTATTTTTGGATTGTGTTATTATAGAGACAAACCTAAAATGAAGCATGCTACCAGAATCTTTCCATCTGAAATGACTGTTAAAACTTGAAAGAATAAAGCTAATAAGCTGAAAATCATCTGTAGGATTTTTAATTTTTACCTGTTTCCCTGGGAACTAAACAAAACCTTTGTGACTTTGAAGAAGGCCCCTGGTTGTCATAGCATTGTCAGTGTCTGCGTGTGACCGGCCCACTCATACAGTCAGACACTCCCATCTGCACTGCCAGTCAAATCTTAAGAAAAAAGATTTACTTTCATTGCAAAGAACTTGGTAAAGATACAATTAAAATTCAACATTTACATCATAACCAGAAGTCTCTGTCAAGAATGCATGAAGTTTTCTTAGTGTAGTTGCTTAATGCATGTCACATTATATTATAATCAGACAAAAACTGTATTTGGAGAAGCATTCTGAGAGTATTTAAGAGAATTTTCTATTTTTCGTAACCAAGGCTACAATGTTCATCAAAATCAAAAACCGATATAGAGAATTGTGTATCTTAATGTAATCTACTTGTGTGTTTGTTGTAGTTACAACGCTAACACCTTCATCAAAATAAAAAACCGCTATATTGAATTATGTATTTCAGTGTAGGCTACTTGTGTGTGAAGTTTAATGTTGAAATCAGACCAAAACTGTAGGAGTAGTGGCATTTTGAAAAATTTTTACAGAAATTTCTATTTTTATTAACCATGGCAACACCATTCATCGAAATCAAAAACCAATGCTCAGAATTATGTATCTTAGTGTATTCTACTTGTGTGCTAAGTTATATTGAAATCAGACCAAAACTGAAGGAGGAAAAGCATTTTGAAATTATTTCACAGAAATTACTATTTTTAGTAACAAAGCCAACACCGTTCATTGAAATAAAAAACCAGTAAACAGTATTATGTATCTTAGTGTATTCTACTTGTGTGCCAAGTTATACTGAAATCAGACGAAAACTGTAGGAGGAGTAGCATTTTGAAAAATTGTTTACAGACAGATGGACAGACAGATGAACGGACGCCAGACACATTACTATCGCATAAACTCTTCTGGTCTTTGACCAGTAGAGCTAAAAAATTTGAGATCAGAAAAAATATGCCATATGTGGCTTAAAAGAAAGTAAACATACATGTACCTACCCCGAAAATACATGTGGGTTTCACATGTGGACAAAGAGCCTACAGTCACCATCCAGGAAAATACATCATGAACACATGAAAAAGTCAGTTAATTCCTTTTAATTCAGCTGGTCATGATAATTCTGTAAAAGATATGATATTCCTAGTACATGAGTCCAAATTAAATACTGTAGGCCTAAAACAAAATGCCAAAAATGAAAAAAAGAAAAAAAACAAAATGTGTTTGTGAAACACTGATGCTCCCGTTAGGCAACATAGCAAAGATTAAACTTTTCTTAAATGCAAATTTAATATGACGGTACCAAAAGTACGATATTCTCACTGAAAATACAATTGTGAAATATGAAAGTAGGCCAAGGTTAAAGGTTTTTTTTATAAGTACGGAAATCTTCATGGTCAAAGGTCATTGGTATCCATTGATTGAAAGGTCTTGCCACATAAAATACATCTGTGAAGTATGGAAGTATGGAAGCCCAAGCCCTAACTGTTCAAAAGATATTGCCAAGGTTAAAAGTTTTTAAAAGTAGGTCAAACTCCAAGGTCAATGGTCTTGCTATCAATGAAAGGTCTTGTCAAAATGATTAGATATGTAGAGTATGAAAGCACTAGCCCTAACCCTTTTAAAGTTATGTTCAAGGTTTGCTTTTTAAAAGTAGGTCAAACTCCAAGGTCAAGGTCAAAATTCTTGGTATCCAATGAAGGGTTCAAAAGTTATGGCCAAGGTTAAAGTTTTTTCTGAAGTACCCTAATCTCCAAGGTCAAGGTCAAAAGGTCAAGGTTGTTGGTATCTAATGAAAGCTCTTCAAACAAAGAATACATATTTGAAGTATAAATTTCCTGGTATCTACTGCTCAAAAAATACAGCCAAAGTAAAAGTTTGGATTTTTTGTGTACAAGTGCGTTAAACTTCAAGGTCAAGGTTAAAAGGTCAAATTTAGTGGTACCCAAAGAAAGGTTTCATCACAAGGAAAACAAGTATGAAATATGAAAATCATAGCTCCTCTAAATCGAAAGTTATGGGCAAGGTTGAAGCTTTTGCGGACAAACAGCTGGACAGACAGACGGACAAACCGACAAAAACTATATACCCCCAAAACTTCATTTACGGTTATGGGGCATAAAAATTGAACATATCTCTCTCTATATATATATGGAATTTCAATTGATTCATTTTGATTGGCTATTTCCTTGCTTGAGACCTTTAAGGCCTACATGTATACCGTATAATCCCTATTAACCACCCTGTGCGCTTAGAAAATTGTGAAAAGGGGGTGGTTAATTTTGGTATTCTCTTTATAATATCTAATGTCATAATTTAGCTTCGAAAAATCTTTTGAAAAAAAAAGTAAATTCAAAGAAGCACTAAAACAATTTCTAACTTTACATGAAGATAATCTACTCAAAATGGTAAATTATATGTCAATTGATTCATTTTCCACTGAGAAATTCCAATCGGCAATCCTCGGCTGACTCCGCTACGCTCCATTCAAACCTCGGATGTGATAGGTGGAGGAATACGCAACAGATCGCTACATTTCTCCGCCGGAAACTGCCTTGTCACTCATTTTATATTTCGCTCTGCCTAAAGTTCTTAGAAAAGGTTTCTTTATTAGTGTAATTCCTCGTGTTTATTACAACCAAATGTTAGTATTCTTTGAACGCAAGAACACAATGTTGGGCGTGCATCAAAGTAACTCGGATTTCAAAAGTAAATTATTTGAATGAAATTCAAATAAGATCACATGACTGAGTCAGCAAGATGGAAGATCACCGTTGACGTCCGAGGTTATGTGCGAGGTACGAGTCATCCGAGGAACTCCGATTGGAGAAATTCAGGTTAAAGGACAAGTTTCATTTTCACTTTCTTCAAATTTTGGCAGACTTTTGATACAATTCTAGATGATTTTAATCACTTTACAGGGGGCCCTTATTACCTGAAAATTGAAAAATACCTAGGGGACGCTTATAGAGGCAGGGGTGGTTAATAGGAATTATACGGTATGTTTAGAAAGAATGGGTGGACTTAACTGGCCAGAAAAAATGCTGTAAATTTAAGTTTCACAAAATGTCTATTTTTTTCCATCATATAAACTCCCGATATCTTTACCATGTATTCATGGTACGGATGTGAATTTTAAACGCTTTTTTAGAGCTTAACTAAATAAATATCGAAGGCATGGTGCCTGAAGATTTCTTGAATATCAAGACAATCAGGGTCAGGCGTTTTTCATCGTCTGAATACATAGTCAGCACATGTTTGTCGGCTGTTCTAAAGAAACTGTAGTTGTATATTGAACAAAATAATGTTATATTAAAAGGAGAAGAGCCGACAAAAGTGTGCTCACACTTAATTTAACAAAAAACATGTTCGAAAGAAACTTCTAGCTTCCATTGTTATGTCTTCGATTGACCTGTTTAATATTACAATTCATCACGTGATGTCCACCTGCGAGTGTACTCGTGAAAACAGTTACATTGTATTCTTCAACCTGACCTCGATCTAAATTATGTCTTTGAGCGTGTTTTGTTGCCGTTTTTAGAATTTGGCAAAATAAATATTGTTTTAATTTTGCGTGTCATCACATTTTTAAATTAATAACATCGCTGTAATATGCTTAACATGTATTCGAATTTAAGGAGAGAGAGAGGGATAGAGAGAGAGATGTCAACAATGACGTCGATCGATAGCCCCGCCTCCTATAAATATTGATTGTGTGACATAAAAACCAGTCCGGGTACATGTCGAATTCCGGACGACGATACTCATGTATCGATGCTTCAATTTTGATACATGACAACATGACATTGTTTTTGTACAAATGGTCCACCTTATATAACCGAGTATATGTAGCTCTTTCCATTGCCGGTAATATATTTTGGATTCTTTTCATTTACAGCTTGACAGAGGAGTCGCAAAAGGTCCAAAATAGGGCATTAAGTCCACCCATTCTTTAACTTGAAAGCTTTATATTTGAAATATATATAATACCTTCAGATATATATATATATATATATATATATATATATATATATATATATATATATATATATATATATATAATTATAAAAGAAAAAGAAAATGAAGTTTCCAAATTTCATTTAACACAAGCGCTTTCTGGATTTCATAATCCGTCTTCAGGTGTACATAAATTGAACTGATTGTTTTGCTTAGTAACGTTAACTATGACGTCATGACGTCATGAGAGTCTTTGCAGGGAAGGAGGTAATCTATGACGTCATAGTATGGCTACGTTACGTAAAAGTTAGGGAAAATCAAATTGGACAATAATGGACAATAAATCGCATATTTTTCAGGCTATACAAACAAATTAAACAGAAATTCTAATTGATGATATATAAAATTAGGTAATTTTTCAATGTTAATGTTTGTTCAGTTTTGGTGAAAAAAGATTTATGAAGTAGTTTTCTTTTGCTAATCTCATTGCAGTGGAATCGTTCCTAAGTTTATAAAAGGGGAACACACAGTAGTTTCCTTGTGAGCAAATATCGAAATGTTCACTGCATGGTGTGTTTCTGAGGCTCGGATTGTTAATTTGTTGGCGATGTACGCGCATTCGGGCGGTTAACTGGGTCCCGGTCTGGCCGATGTATTCCTCTCCGCAGTTGTTACACGTAATGCAATAAAGGAGGTTTTTGCTCTTACAGGTCATATTTTCATTCACAAGAAATGTTTTTCCACATTTGAAAATAATAGAGGATCCTGTTCGTAGGTTAGGACAGGTACCGCATCTCGGATCACCGCATCTTGTTACGGAATGTTGTTCTGGAGTGGTGTTGAATTTAGCTCTGGTCAATAGTCTTTTTAAATTTGGTGGCTGTCTTTGGCTGCGAATTAAATCCGATTTTGGTATAAGTTGATGAAGATCATTATCCCGTTCAATGATGGTAAAATTCTTTCTTGCCTCTTGAAATATATTAATGTGTTTCGGATTGAATGTTGTTACAAAAGGGATTAAGAATGGATCTTTGTCCTTTTTTCTGGTTGTTCTTAAAATATGCTCTCTACACGTTACTAAATTCAATAAACCCAAATCTTCAATTCACAATGGAGCACAGTGATTCCTCTATTCCTTTCCTTGACGTCATGGTCACAAAGCAAAACTCACTTATTTTAACGGATATTTTCTATAAAACCACGGATACGCACCAATATCTAAACTTCACTTCGTGCCATCCTACTCACACCAAAAGAAATATCCCTTACAACTTAGCCAGAAGGATTTGTATGATTGTGAAAGATACAGAAACTAGAAATCAAAGGCTGACCGAACTAAAAACATTCCTTCTAGCACAACATTATCCAGAAAATCTTATCCTTTCTGCCATAGAAGAATCCAAGAAAATTCCGCAGCATATTTTAAGAACAACCAGAAAAAAGGACAAAGATCCATTCTTAATCCCTTTTGTAACAACATTCAATCCGAAACACATTAATATATTTCAAGAGGCAAGAAAGAATTTTACCATCATTGAACGGGATAATGATCTTCATCAACTTATACCAAAATCGGATTTAATTCGCAGCCAAAGACAGCCACCAAATTTAAAAAGACTATTGACCAGAGCTAAATTCAACACCACTCCAGAACAACATTCCGTAACAAGATGCGGTGATCCGAGATGCGGTACCTGTCCTAACCTACGAACAGGATCCTCTATTATTTTCAAATGTGGAAAAACATTTCTTGTGAATGAAAATATGACCTGTAAGAGCAAAAACCTCCTTTATTGCATTACGTGTAACAACTGCGGAGAGGAATACATCGGCCAGACCGGGACCCAGTTAACCGCCCGAATGCGCGTACATCGCCAACAAATTAACAATCCGAGCCTCAGAAACACACCATGCAGTGAACATTTCGATATTTGCTCACAAGGAAACTACTGTGTGTTCCCCTTTTATAAACTTAGGAACGATTCCACTGCAATGAGATTAGCAAAAGAAAACTACTTCATAAATCTTTTTTCACCAAAACTGAACAAACATTAACATTGAAAAATTACCTAATTTTATATATCATCAATTAGAATTTCTGTTTAATTTGTTTGTATAGCCTGAAAAATATGCGATTTATTGTCCATTATTGTCCAATTTGATTTTCCCTAACTTTTACGTAACGTAGCCATACTATGACGTCATAGATTACCTCCTTCCCTGCAAAGACTCTCATGACGTCATGACGTCATAGTTAACGTTACTAAGCAAAACAATCAGTTCAATTTATGTACACCTGAAGACGGATTATGAAATCCAGAAAGCGCTTGTGTTAAATGAAATTTGGAAACTTCATTTTCTTTTTCTTTTATAATTATTTTCACCTGTGTGACATCGACTGTGAACTATTTTCAACTATATATATATATATATATATATATATATATAGATATAAATCAATACTTTTATCAACTTCATTCATTATTGTGTATAAATTTTACGATCAACAACAATACAGAGAGTTACAATTTAGGCTAATACTTTTTGGGGTTTTGTAGTTTTCAACTCTAGCGTGACTGATCATGGCTGGATGCAGGGCTGGCATGGATGTTGAAATCCTGAGCCATGCTATCTGGCATTTGGCACATCTGAAAGCTTACTTTTATGTAGCTTCTGACACTTGTTCTGCTTTTTCATTCCTTTCCCTGGGTAGCAGGTCCTCTAATGTGTCATCTTTATGGGAGGAATGAGGTCTGAATCCTTGACAAGTAAAAAAAAAAGTTTGTAAATCTCTGCATGTTATTTGAAGAAAACTACATGTACAAACTCTTTCCTGCTTATCTTTTCTTTTGGTTATCCAATTAATCACATTCATTGCTGGCATTTATTGATTCCCATATTTGCATTTTTCAAGTTCATAGTACACTCAGACCTGCCTACCCTTTTCATTGTGAGGGTGTAATTTCAGTAAATTTTTGGTGGAACTTCAGAGGTAAAAGCGTAATCAATCATGTTTTCTTATTTTGTTGTTTTTACTATAATAGTTTATTTTCTTTCAAAACAACCGAAATTGTACATTACTAAACAAAAATGGCATAAACTTTTCTTTTTCGAAACATTTATTTGCAAAAAAGTATTGTAAAATACCAGTATCCTACATATCAAACTCAATCAACCGTACACCCTTAATACGGCATTTGGTCAATTTGTATCTGATCACTTAATTGAAGGCTTGCGTTTGCATGTTTACACAAATCGTATATTATAACATTATACTTTATCTTTTTAGCACGCACATTTCTAGAAATGGCTGTACTTATTGCAAAATCATTTAAAAGTTAATGTATGTTAGTGCCTTCTCATCATCTTTCGAATCTTCGCAATACCAGTTTACATATCATGTAACTACTAGGTATATTACGTACGGTCCTCTATTAATTACTTTCATTAGAACATTTCATTTCAGCAGGTCGTACTTTAACTCTTTTAAAATTTAGGCGTTCATAAAGGATTTTAAACCAAAATATCAAAAGCGTAAAATAAATATAAGTGGCGTAATAGCGTAATTTAGTGGTAAAAAGCGGAAGAATTACGCCAAAAGCGGAAGGATAGGCAGGTCTGG